>NW_020328784.1:15000-315000 GCF_001858045.2 Oreochromis niloticus
CTCCATTCAAACTTTAAAATGTTCTCAGATTATTGGGCTATTCCTGTCTGATTCAGCTTTTTCAGATCTTCTACCGTTTTAATCTTATCTCTCTTTAAGTTTTCAGTTGCAAAATTGTGATTTTTCAGAAAATACATGCGTTGCTATGGTTGCTATGCAATTAAGTCAGAGTGAGTGCTGGTCCGTTCTGAATTTTCTCTTCATGTCTAAACAACTTCTTGCTACTCACTCAATTTCCACTCAACCCCCACAAATTATACATCAAAACGTAGGTATTTTTGCTGGCTTTCAGACAATGTCACTATCTTTATTGTGAGATTTACCGTTTTTTCGCAATTTGCCTCGGAGTGACACAAGGTCTCAATACTCCCCATTCAAAGTCTATGGGGAGGTTTTGAAATTCAGAGCTGAAATTCTGAAACGGGAGGCATTTTCAAATCGCCATATCTCTTTAACAAAGCAAAGTTAGGACATGAGGCTTGTGCCAATATATCTTCAGACACTGCTGACACTCACAGTGGAAGCAGTTTTTACAATTATCTTACCGTTGAGCAATGAATTACGTTTGTTTGAGGGGTGGAAATCTGTCCTTCTCTCAGTCTTCAAACTCTGGAAATGAAGCCGTTTCTTCTCTCGTCATATCTCCGCGACGGAGGTAGAACGAGCTATGAAAATCGCAGTGAAATACACCAAAGTCCGCTGATTCACCCAGTACAAGAATTATGCTGCTAGCCCTCCTAGTTTTTGAGTTACACGACGTTTTGTAACTCCAAAAAACGGCGTTTTTCGCCTCTCACCGCGATCTATTTTCTGACTGCCCAAGTATCTGTCTTTCAGACCGCCGCCCCCTTTCCAGGTGGCGCAATCAGTAATGACACGGCTCTGCAGCTCAAAGGTCGTGGGTTCAATCCCACCTTGGTCCACGTTTTTTTTTTCACTACAAATTTATACACTATCACAGACCTGTAATTTATATTGCTATTTATTACAATTCTGCAAAGTTTTATGATTTTAGCAGCTTTTCTAATATGGACCTCAGATTCTTGTTAACGCTCCATGGCAGAAACAAGTACACAGCCTGATGAAGCAGACTGAGGCAGTACCTCTGATTGGTGAATTTGAGCAGAACCAGGTTGTTCTTTCATTTCATTTCTTTATTTATTTCACACATGGTTCAACAGTGTTTCTTTTTCTACATACAGAACCTTCTGCCTCTTTTCAGCAGAAATTCTGCTCATTCACCTCATCTCTTGTGTTGGAGTGCCCTCTTGTGGCGCCTTTTGGGTAGTGCCTTAGTAAACGTGAACACTGCAAAGAAGTGGTATCAGACTGGTTTGTAGTGGAGGAATTTGTTGCCAGTTTCTTTCATCTTTAATCCGTATTCATGTTGTAATGTAGTAGTACCACAATATGGCAGAAACACTATGTTTTGGCACAAATACTTTGATTTAGTATACTTTAGCTTCTTCAGCTTCTTCACCCCTTTTCAGCAAAATTTTCATTTTTTTCACCCCTTTTCAGCACAAATTCCAGCTTTTTTGGCTGTATTCAGAAAAAAGACAACTCTTTTGAGCAGAAACTCTGCTGATTCATCTCTTTTCAGCGCAAGTTTCTGCTTCTTTGCCTCTTTTCTGCAGAAATTCTGCTGATTCACCTCTTTTCTGCAAAATTTTCAGCCTTTTCACCTCTTATCAGCTTCTGCTCATTTCAGCAGAATTGTCCGTCTCTCCACCTCTTCTTTGTAAGTGACTTTGGCTCAGGGAAATGAATAGCCACCTTTGAGCAGAAATTCTGCTGATTCATCTCTTTTCAGCGCAACTTATTGCTTCTTTACCTCTTTTCTGCAGAAATTCTGCTGATTCACCTCTTTTCTGCAAAATTTTCATCCTTTTCACTTCTTCTCAGCACAATTCTCAGCAGCTTCTGCTCATTTAGCAAAATTGTCAGATTCTCCATCTCTTGGTTTCGAGAGAAAGAGTTTGGTTCAGTGAGATGAGCAGCTGCCTTGAGACGAGAACGGCCAGGTTCAAATCCCGGTCATAGCAAAACCTGTTTTCAGTTTTCTCTTTTGTTCTTCCTCTTTTCTGCAGAAATTCTGCTGATTTACCTCTTTTCTGCAAAATTTTCAGCCTTTTCACCTCTTCTCAGCACAATTCTCAGCAGCTTCTGCTCATTTTAGCAGAATTGTCGGTCTCTCCTCTTTTTTGAGAAAGTGAGTTTAGCTCAGTGAGATGAGTAGCTTCCTTGAGACCAGGAGGTCCAGGTTCGATTCCTGCTCAGGGCAGTTTTTGTTTTTTTTCACCACCATACAACTTTTTGCAACTTTTCATCTTTTTCAGTTTTTGAGCAGACAGCTTCAGCAATAAGGCATCCACACAGCATTTTCGCAGGAAATGCAAATTTTTCTAGTTATTCTTCAGTTGCTTCCGTACGTTTTTGCCGCTTAACTACTGCCTCAGTTTTCAGCCGATTTTCTCAGTTCAAACTTTAAAAAATTCTGCTCTTTCTGCTAATGTTTGCTATGACTTTTGGTGCTCATAACTTCTATACTTTTTGAGATATTGAATTTTTTTGCAATATTTTTTGCCCATTTTTGCACATTATCAGTGGCCTCACTAGTTTTCCTTGCCCGGTTGAGCCGTGTTTTAGCTCAGTGAGATAAGCAGCCGTTCTCAGACTGGGAGACCCGGGTTCAAATCCCGCTTATGGCAACATTTCTTTCAGTTAACAGTTAAACTTTTTTAACTCAATTTCAGCTTTTTCACCCCTTTTCAGCAAAATTTTCAGTTTTTTCACCACTTTTCAGCACAAATCCCAGCTTTTTCAGCTATTTTCAGCAAAAACATCTTTTCAGCAGAATTCTGAAAAGATGTTCTGCAGAACTCTTTTCAGCAGAAATTCTGCTGATTGAACTCTTTTCAGCAGAATTTTCACCTCTTTTCAGCCCAAATTCTGCTTATTCACCTCTTCTGCAAAATTTTCAGCCTTTTCACCTCTTATTAGCACAAGTCTCAGCTGTTTTCAGGAAAAACTGTTTTGAGCAGAAATTCTGCTGATTCATCTCTTTTCAGCGCAACTTTCTGCTTTGCCTCTTTTCAGCAGAAATTCTGCTGATTCACCTCTTTTCTGCAAAATTTTCAGCCTTTTCTCCTCTTATCAGCACATTCTCAGCAGCTTCTGCTCATTTCAGCAGAGTTGCCGTCTCCACCTTTTCTTGGTCAGACTGGTTTAGCTCAGTGAGATGAGTAGCTGCCTTGAGACTAAGAGGGCCAGGTTCGATCCTGCTCAGGACAATTTTTGTTTTTACACCATACAACTTTTTGCAACTTTTCATCTTTTTCAGTTTTTGAGCAGACAGCTTCAGCAATAAGGCATCCACACAGCATTTTCGCAGAAATGCAAATTTTTCTAGCACCTCTTTTCAGGCCAAATTCTGCTTATTCACCTCTTCTGCAAAATTTTCAGCCTTTTCACCTCTTATTAGCACAAATCTCAGCTTTTTCAAAAAAAAACTCTTGAGCAGAAATTCTGCTGATTCATCTCTTTTCAGTGCAACTTTTTGCTTCTTTACTCTTTTCAGCAGAAATTCTGCTGATCACCTCTTTTCTGCAAATTTCAGCCTTTTCACCTCCTCTCAGCACAATTCTCAGCAGCTTCTGCTCATTTCAGCAAAAATTGTCAGTCTCTCCACCTATTATTTGTCATAATGAGTTTGGCTCAGTGAGCTGAGTGGCTGTCTTAAGACCAGGAAGGCCAGGTTCGAATCCTGCTCAGGGTGACATCTTTTTTCCACCACCATACAACTTTTTGCAACTTTTCATCTTTTCAGCTTTTCAGCAGACAGCTTCAGCGTTAAGGCATCCACACAGCATTTTCGCAGGAAATGCAAATTTTTCTAGTATTCTTCAAGTTGCTTCCGTACACTTTTTTGCCGCTTAACTACTCCTTCAGTTTTCAGCCAATTTTCTCAGTTCAAACTTTAAAAAATTCTGCTCTTTCTGCTAATGTTTGCTATGACTTTTGGTGCTCATAACTTCTATACTTTTTGAGATATTGAATTTTTTTCAATATTTTTTGCCCATTTTTTGCACATTATCAGTGGGGTCACTAGTTTTCCTGCCCGGTTGAGCCGTGTTTAGCTCAGTGAGATGAGCAGCCGTTCTCAGACTGGGAGACCCGGGTTCAAATCCCGCTTATGGCACATTTCTTTCAGTTAACAGTTAAACTTTTTTAACTCAATTTCAGCTTTTTCAACCCCTTTTCAGCAAAATTTTCAGTTTTTTTCACCACTTTTCAGCACAAATCCCAGCTTTTTCAGCTATTTCAGCAAAAACATCTTTTCAGCAGAAATTCTGCTGATTGAACTCTTTTGAGCAGAATTTTCACTCTTTTCAGCCCAAATTCTGTTTATTCACCTCTTCTGCAAAATTTTCAGCCTTTTCACCTCTTATCAGCACAAGTCTCAGCTGTTTTCAGGAAAAACACTTTTGAGCAGAAATTCTGCTGATTCATCTCTTTTCAGCGCACTTTCTGCTTCTTTACCTCTTTTCAGCAGAAATTCTGCTGATTCACCTCTTTTCTGCAAAATTTTCAGCCTTTTATCCTCTTATCAGCACAATTCTCAGCAGCTTCTGCTCATTTCAGCACAATTGTCCGTCTCTCCACCTCTTCTTTGTCAGAGTGAGTTTAGCTCAGTAAGATGAGTGGCTGCCTTCAGACCTAAAAAGCCAGTTTCAATCCTGCTCAGGGTGACATTTTTTTCACCACCATACAACTTTTTGCACTTTTCATCTTTTCAGCTTTTCAGCAGACAGCTTCAGCGTTAAGGCATCCACAAAGCATTTTTCAGGAAATGCAATTTTTCTAGTTATTATTATTTTCCTTTTTCCGCCTGAAATTTTGCAGTGTATCTCGACCCGCAGTTTTTGGACAAGCTTCATATGTTACCTCATTTTGTGCGGCTGGATCTGGAATGGTGTGCTATGACTTTTGGTGTTTATGAATATTATAGTTTTTTAAATATTAATATTTTAGTGAAAATTTTCCCGCGCTCCTCTGCCAAACAGTTTTGACATAGGGTACATATGTTACATCATTTTGTGCGGCTGGCGCTGGGCTAGTATGGTGTGACTTTTGGTGTTTATACTTTTATAGTTTTTTAAATATTTAATTTTAGTGCAAATTTAGGCCAATTTCTAGGCTCTGAGAAAGATTCTGCTTTTGGCACCATAAACAGACTTCATTTGTGGTGTCTTGGCTCTCTCTAGTGGTATACCGGGAGTAGTACAGCCGAAAAGATTTATCCTTGTGTTGAAAACTCCATATCCCACAATTCATAGCACGCCTCTACAGAGTGAACAATGGCGGCCACCACTTCGTTTATATGTCTTTTATTCGTGTTTCTAGGTCACAAAATACACTTTTAAGATATTTTCAGGCGAGAATGTAGGTGTGTAAACTTCAAATATCTGCTTGTTTTATCAAGACATCCCATATTTAGCGACAGTGCTCTGACGACGTCGGTCCTGCCTGACAGCTAGCCGGCTACCTAGCTAGCTGCCGCACTTGGCTGCAAATGGATAGCGAGGGGACTCTCTCTGTCGTTTCACCTCCCCGGTCTCTCGCAAATGCTCGCACAGAATCGGAGTTACAGCTGGATGTGGAAAAAATAACTGAGTTGTTTGGTGTGCTATAACGCGGAGCTACAACAGTGGGCAGCTATCCACCGGTGTATGACAGAAAGGACATGCCGCGACCGCCGATCGACCGGTGTTTGCTAACGCGGAGGTCAATCGTGGATCAGGGAAAGCGAAGGCAGGAGCGTGAGGTGAACTGAATTTCAGGTAAGAAGTTATGACCTGCACTCTATTTGGGTCAGATATAAACCGAGTTTAGGTGTAGTTTATTTAGCAGCAGTTCTCTTATGTGTTGCTGATAGCCGGCTAGCTAGCTAGCGCCGCTAGCATAGTTAGCTAGCACCGCTAGCGACCCTTCGTGAAAAAGCACCCAGGCTTGGCTTATATTGAGGCGGGTGAAACTCGTGTCAGCACCCGGTCGCTCGCCGACAGTATGTGTTTTAGCTGGACTTATTTTTCGTTTATATGGACCGATGATTTATTTATTTATTCATTTTAGTAACGGTATAAACAGTGAAAGGTGGTGGATTGGCCAGATGTAAACTTCAAATATCTGCTCGTGTTACCAAGACATCCCATATTAGCTCTGATGTTTTCGGTGCCTGCAAAGAGCTAGACAGGTAGCTAGCTAACCCGAGCTGGCTGTCTTTTTGACTCAGGGTCATAGCTGGACTTATTTTTCGTTTTTATGAGCCGATGAGGGTTTTTTTTTAGTAACGGTACAAACAGTGAAAGGCGGTGGATTGTCCAGATGCTGGTCGATGTGGAAAAATAACTGAGTTGTTTGGTAGTCGCTGACGCGGAGCTACAACCGAGGGCAGCTATCCACCGGTGTGTGTCAGAAAGAACATGCGGGGAACGAGGCGGCGAGGCGACCGCCGATCGACCGGTGGTAGATCGTGGATCAGGGAAACCGAAGGCAGGAGAAGCAGGCGGCTGCCGGTCGGAGCGTGAGGTGAACTGAATTTCAGGTAAGAAGTTATGACCTGCACTCTATTTGGGTCAGATATAAACCGAGTTTAGGTGTAGTTTATTTTCGTTGTGCTGACTTTTACAATCAGTTATAATAACTCGTACTGCGTGGTAGCTAGCACGATGGAGTTTCTATACAGCTGTGTGCGCGCTAAGTTACTGATGTTGAACTTTATGACAGCCTCCCCTGTCATTCTCTCGCCTGTTCAAACTTCAGTCATGAAACTGATCAATGATCGGCTTTTCTCTCTTGTTTGTTTATCGCGCTAAACAACAGCAGCACGTTTAAGCTTGATCAGCTGTTGTTAGAATTCATTTGATTTTAATTTCTAGTATCAGCTGATGTTTGCTGGAGCCACAGCTGTAGAAGCGGCTGGTCGAAACCAGGAGATGACCTTACTGAATCATCAGAGCTGAACTGGTGATGGAGAAACAGGTTTACCTTTTTTTAGGTGACATGAATGAGTTGAAGGGAAGTTATGAACTGTTTCTGAGAGAAATAAACACAAGCTCCTTTTTTTTATTTAGCTGACAGCTGGTAACTGTGCAGGGGCGGATCTAGCAAGCTTTTGCCAGGGGGCCAGGTAGGGCATTAACAGAGAAAGTGGACACAAAGATATACTTTCTTTCTTACTCTCATACAGGGAGTGCAGAATTATTAGGCAAGTTGTATTTTTGAGGAATAATTTATTATTGAACAACAACCATGTTCTCAATGAACCCAAAAAACACATTAATATCAAAAGCTGAATGTTTTCGGAAGTAGTTTTTAGTTTGTGTTTAGTTTTAGCTATTTAGGGGATATCTGTGTGTGCAGGTGACTATTACTGTGCATAATATTAGCAACTTAACAAAAAACAAATATATACCCATTCAATTATTTATTTTTACCAGTGAAACCAATATAACATCTCCACATTCACAAATATACATTTCTGACATTCAAAAACAAAACAAAAACAAATCAGCGACCAATATAGCACCTTTCTTTGCAAGGACGCTCAAAAGCCTGCCATCCATGGATTCTGTCAGTGTTTTGATCTGTTCACCATCAACATTGCATGCAGCAGCAACCACAGCCTCCCAGACACTGTTCAGAGAGGTGTACTGTTTTCCCTCCTTGTAATCTCACATTTGATGATGGACCACAGGTTCTCAATGGGTTCAGATCAGGTGAACAAGGAGGCCATGTCATTAGTTTTTCCTTCTTTATACCCTTCTTGTCAGCCACGCTGTGGAGTACTTGGACGCGTGTGATGGAGCATTGTCCTGCATGAAAATCATGTTTTTCTTGAAGGATGCAGACTTCTTCCTGTACCACTGCTTGAAGAAGGTGTCTTCCAGAAACTGGCAGTAGGACTGGGAGTTGAGCTTGACTCCATCCTCACCCGAAAAGGCCCCACAAGCTCATCTTTGATGATACCAGCCCAAACCAGTACTCCACCTCCACCTTGCTGGCGTCTGAGTCGGACTGGAGCTCTCTGCCCTTTACCAATCCAGCCACGGGCCCATCCATCTGGCCCATCAAGACTCACTCTCATTTCATCAGTCCATAAAACCTTAGAAAAATCAGTCTTGAGATATTTCTTGGCCCAGTCTTGACGTTTCAGCTTGTGTGTCTTGTTCAGTGGTGGTCGTCTTTCAGCCTTTCTTACCTTGGCCGTGTCTCTGAGTATTGCACACCTTGTGCTTTTGGGCACTCCAGTGATGTTGCAGCTCTGAAATATGGCCAAACTGGTGGCAAGTGGCATCTTGGCAGCTGCACGCTTGACTTTTCTCAGTTCATGGGCAGTTATTTTGCGCCTTGGTTTTTCCACACGCTTCTTGCGACCCTGTTGACTATTTTGAATGAAACGCTTGATTGTTCGATGATCACGCTTCAGAAGCTTTGCAATTTTAAGACTGCTGCATCCCTCTGCAAGATATCTCACTATTTTTGACTTTTCTGAGCCTGTCAAGTCCTTCTTTTGACCCATTTTGCCAAAGGAAAGGAAGTTGCCTAATAATTATGCACACCTGATATAGGGTGTTGATGTCATTAGACCACACCCCTTCTCATTACAGAGATGCACATCACCTAATATGCTTAATTGGTAGTAGGCTTTCGAGCCTATACAGCTTGGAGTGAGACAACATGCATGAAGAGGATGATGTGGACAAAATACTCATTTGCCTAATAATTCTGCACTCCCTGTACAGTCTCAAATGTCAACACTGACTTTTTAAATTACTGTGCTGTCTCTCTCACACATCTATCCGATCTCTCACCAAACACAATTTTACAGTGGGATTTTAGCATTTACAGGGACAACATTAACAGCACAGCAGCATGGTGGTTAGCACTGATGCCTCACAGCAAGAATGGCCTGAGTTAAATTCCACCATTCATTCATTCAGTTCTACCATCAGGCCAGGTTTTTTCTATGTGCGTTTGTGTGTACT
Source organism: Oreochromis niloticus (assembly GCF_001858045.2). Classification (NCBI taxonomy): domain Eukaryota; kingdom Metazoa; phylum Chordata; class Actinopteri; order Cichliformes; family Cichlidae; genus Oreochromis; species Oreochromis niloticus. The sequence goes on from NW_020328784.1 coordinate 24,051, forward strand.
CCCTTTTTTGCATCGGTTCTCTCCGGGTACTCCAGTGCCTCCCATAGTCCAAAGACATGCAGTTAGTGAGGTTAGGTTAAATGGCCATTCAAAACTCACATTCTCACTCATGAGTGAGAATGAATGGTTGTCTGTTAGCCCTGCGACAGACTGGGGACCCTCCAGGGTTCAACCTGCGTCTTGCTCTAAGACAGCTGCAATAGGCTCCATCGATCCATTCTCTTTTGAGAATGGATCGATGGACATTAACAACCCCCCCCCCTCTTTGGGTGATTCTGCATTGTACCATGACGTTTTAGGATTTCAGCAGCATACTGGCATTCCCACTCATCATTGTGATAAACTAGAGCAGGCAGGATTTGACCCAAATGCAGACTCGAAGACAGGACATAACTTAAAAACCACAGCTTCATTTGTGGACAGCAAACAATACCAAACTGAAAAAGGAGCAACTCAGAATTAACACACAGAGACACAAACAGCTATAAGGGAGATCATGACAATGGACACGGGGAAACAGAGGGTTTAAATACAGCTGACGAAAACACAGCTGGGACTAATTAGACACAGTGAGACAAAGGAAGCAAAACTAAACACATTGAACACTGAACTCAAGACTGTCACAATTAAACAGGAAACAGTGAGATGGAGACTGACACATGAGATTGACACAGGAATGGAGGACACAAGAGAGATAACGAGAGAGACATGAGAGGCTGGGGAAACATGGATAAACATGAAAAACTGGGGAGACCTGGAAAGAAACACAAGGAGGGGAACATGGGGGAAAAAAGGGGAAAACATGACAATAGGGCACACACACGCAAAGAAACACAAACCCAGAGAAAGGGAACAGAGGACAAAAACACAGGGGGACCCTAATAGACTGGAACTAAACAGGGAAACCTACAAGATTCAACATATAGAATAAATTCAAAGTCTAACTAATGAATCTTAAACAATAATACATAACAGTCACCAAAACACAACAAAACTCTGTACACTGGCTCAAATGACCTGGAACCATGACAAGTATAAAGGAAGCATTTTGGTTCTGATCTACTTTAATCACTTTTTTCTGTACCGCAGATGAACTACCTATTGCTCATTATTTGATTTGTTTTGATTTAATGTTACACTCTCAGTATTACTAAACTCATTCATTTCCTTCCATAAAACCAAGGACATTAACATTAATTCTGTCCTTTAGCATAGAGATTTCCGACTTACTCACCCTTGAAATACTGGTATCACTGTACAACATTGGATCTCATGATTTTCTTAACCCCCTTGCTGTATGAAAAAAAAAAGATATTTTTTTCTCTGTCTTTGTCTTTTTTCCCTGGTATAAACCTACACTTTGAGTACTATGTATATTTTTATACATAGTCCACCTTTTTTTATACATGGTATTCTAGTGTATAAAAATCATACACTATGTTATAAGGGCAGTATTGCTCAAACCGCCTTGTTACTTTTCCCGTATTAATTCTTTTAATTTTCTCTTCTAATGAAAGTTACACAAATTCACTGTTTTCATTAATTAAAATGTCATCCAGCCACCAGAATTTACCATCGCACCTGTTCTCAACTGTCTTTTGTATTTTCTTGTCTTTCTTTGATCAAAAATTTCAGAAGACCCACTATTTCTTCTGAACTTCTTTCACCTACTCCCTCTCTTTTCTTTCCAGCTCCCCACATCCTCAGAAATTTCAGACCATATTCAAAGGTCCACACTATCTATTTGTCAGCTGGAGCCTCTCCGCACAGTCCCTGTTAAACATTGCTTCTAATCTCTCGTTGCTTCCATCAACAACACTTCTCTAAATACCAGAACAGTCTCCACATGCATGTGGAGACTGAAAAACCCGTGAGCCGATCGTGCCAACTTCGATTGTTTCCATACTATTTCTAATTTATTTTTAATTTCTCAATTATTGAAGAAAGAGTAATTATTCAACTTAATTTCTACTTGTCTCAGTTATGAACGGTTTCAGCCTGTTTTTTGTTCACTTCATAGTACAGAGACTGCACTCATAAAATTACCAGTGAACTTCTGATGGCAGCTGAATCTGTTTTGCTTAATATTCTCACTCTCGCTGATCATTGATCAGCCTTTAACACAATCCGGTTCCCTCCAGGTGCTCCAGCTGCCTCCCATAGTCCAAAGAGATGCAGTTAGTGAGGTTAGGTTAAATGGCCATTCAAAACTCACATCTAATCACCCCTCTCAACAGATTGTCCTCCACTGGTATCACTAAAACTCCATTCAACTCTTTAAACCTTACCTTTCAGACTACACTCACTTCGTTCAGCTGAAATTGTTCACATATCCGCTTGTCACTTCAGGTATGCCTGAGAGCTCTCCTCAGGTGCACCTTCTTTTTATATATTTTTCTTATTTTAATTTTGATATATCAATATCAATATCTTCAATATATATAACATAATTTTAAACTGCTACGTAGATGACGACCAGCTCTACATCACCAACAATCCTTCTTTGACCTTCTCATTTAGCCTGGAGAAATAGTTTGCTGCTTTATAAGAAAGCCCTCCGCAAAGCCAAAACATCTTACTATTCGTTACTGATTGAAGAAAATAAGAACAACCCCAGGTTTCTCTTCAGCACTGTAGCCAAGCTGACAAAAAGTCAGAGCTCTACTGAGCCAACCATCCCTTTAACGTTAACTAGTAATGACTTCATGAACTTCTTCACAAATAAAATTTTTATCATTACAGAAAAAATTACCAATAATCATCCCACAGATGTAATATTATCTACAGCTACTCTTAGTACCATTGATGTTAAGTTAGAAAGATCAATTGGAGAAAAAGAGTCTGAGTTAACTTCAATAATTAATTCCTCCAAACCATCAACATGTCTTTTAGACCCCATTCCTGCAAAACTGCTCAAAGAAGTCCTGCCATTAATTATTCTCCGATCTTAAATATGATCAACCTATCTCTAATAATCGGCTTTGTACCACAGGCCTTCAAGGTGGCTGTAGTTAAACCTTTACTCAAAAAGCCATCTCTAGACCCAGCTGTCTTAGCTAATTATAGGCCAATCTCCAACCTTCCTTTCATATCAAACATCCTTGAAAGAGTAGTTGTCAAACAGCTAACAGATCATCTGCAGAGGAATGGCTTATTTGAAGAGTTTCAGTCAGGTTTCAGAGCTCATCACAGCACAGAAACAGCTTTAGTGAAGGTTACAAATGATCTTCTTATGGCCTCTGACAGTGGACTCATCTCTGTGCTTGTCCTGCTAGATGTTAGAGCAGCGTTCGATACTGTCGACCATAATATCCTATTAGAGCGATTAGAACATGCTGTAGGTGTTACAGGTACTGCGCTGCAGTGGTTTGTATCATATCTATCTAATAGACTCCAATTTGTTCATGTAAATGGAGAGTCCTCTTCACACACTAAGGTCAATTATGGCGTTGCACAGGGTTCAGTGCTAGGACCAATTCTATTTACATTATACATGCTTCCCTTAGGCAGTATCATTAGAAGACATACCATAAATTTTCACTGCTATGCAGATGACCCCCAGCTCTATCTATCCATGAAGCCAGATAACACACACCAATTAGTTAAATTGCAGGAATGTCTTAAAGACATAAAGACCTGGATGGCCGCTAACTTTCTGCTTCTTAATTCAGATAAAACTGAGGTTATTGTACTCGGCCCTGAAAATCTTAGAAATATGGTATCTAACCAGATTCTTACTCTGGATGGCATTACCTTGGCCTCCAGTAATGCTGTGAGGAACCTTGGAGTCATTTTTGACCTGGATATATCCTTCAACGCACATATTAAACAAATATGTAAGACTGCTTTCTTCCTAAAATTAGAAATATCCTGTCTCAGAGTGATGCCGAAAAACTAGTTCATGCATTCATTACTTCCAGGCTGGACTACTGTAATTCATTATTATCAGGATGTCCTAAAAACTCGCCGGGGATTCCCATGATGCATTGAGTTTTTCCTTTCCAGTCACCTTTCTCACTCACTATGTGTTAATAGACCTCTCTGCATCGAATCATATCTGTTATTAATCTCTGTCTCTCTTCCACAGCATGTCTTTCATCCTGTTTTCCTTCTTTCACCCCAACCAGTCGCAGCAGATGGCCCCGCCCCTCCCTTAGCCTGGTTCTGCTGGAGGTTTCTTCCTGTTAAAAGGGAGCTTTTCCTTCCCACTGTCGCCAAAGTGCTTGCTCATAGCGGGTCATATGATTGTTGGGTTTTTCTCTGTATCTATTATTGTGCGATCTACTGTACAATATAAAGCACCTTGAGGCGACTTTTGTTGTGATTTGGTGCTATATAAATAAAATTGAATTGAATTTATGTACATTTGCACAATCCAATTTTGACATATTTCATATTTCTCTTTTTACTTGTTTTATGTTGATTTATTGCATGGTATCATGGCTGTTTCAGAGGAGCCTATAAATAAAAATGTATTATGATTATTAAAAAAATGTAGTTGTTGTACATGCACAGACCATAAATATGGAGTCCAGCTGTGTTTGATGCTGCTGGGCAGACTGACCACTGGGAACCTCTGAGCTCTCCTGGTCCACTCTGTGGAGGAACCATGAGGAATTGGTTGTCATTATATCACACTTACAGTGTGCTCAAGAAAAAACCCCCCACAAACATACACTTTGGTTGTTGAAATGTTCATTTGGCGGTTATAAGCTGTGGAGATTTTTGCTGCTTACCTTATTGAATTGAAATTTGTACGAGTTTCCCTGTCAGAGAGAAAAAATATCAATTATACAAATTATACTACAATGGCCTACTGCTTTTATTTTGTCACCTTAGACAACTAACCCAGAGGAACCTGAGCGGGTCAAGATGTGGGAAGAAAAATGTATTTTGCCCTTCTTCTGCACATCCTACAAGTCAGCTGTTAGATTTCAAGTTGAAGGAACATTTGGTAAAAGTTGAACCTCCTCTGGATGAATCCTGCACTCCTGTCAGATTTATCCAGAGAACAGCTGTCTGAAGATTACACGCATCACTCTGGTAGGAATGCTGCCAGAGTCCAAACTTCTTTCTTCAGATGGAAACTTCAGGGGTCTTCACTTTTTTCACTGCAGGAATCCACAACAAGAATCCAGAAACCTCCTTGAAGACAAAATTCTCAGCAGAACATGAAAGCAGCGCTCACGTGGAGTCACACTAACTAAACTATTCATGCTCCTCCATCCAGCAACACCTGAAACATGTAAGTGGAAATTCCTACCTACACTGTGTTTGAAGCAAAGCACAAAGGAGACACCTGCTGGAGCCGCTGCTACAGCTACATACCAGTTTATGTCATGTTTGATTAAAATGTTTATTACATTTTTAAATTCCTGTCCTTTGTTTACAAACCAAAGGCTTGTTTTTAAGAGACAGTTTAAATCGTATCGAAGGAATGCACTGCAGTTTATATCCAACAACATCAAGCAGTTAAATCAAAGAGTTCATGTTATTAACAGCTCACCTCTCTGCAGCAGACACAGGCTGGAGTTTAAAATTAATGGGACGATCTGCAGACGAGTCACTCTGTAAGGAAACAGAGCTGGGTCCAGGTTCAGGTCCAGCAGGTCTCCCATCGATCCTGTTAGAAGGAAAATGTGTTTTTCATTTGCAGCCATAGATACAGTGGCCCCTAGAGACAAAACAGGTACAAAATCCAAAACACATGCAAACTCCAAAACACTTGCAAACACCAAAACACGTACAAAATACAAAACACAGGCAAATTCCAAAACACATGCAAACTCCAAAACACATGCAAACTCCAAAAGACGTACAAAATCCAAAACACATGCAAACTCCAAAACACGTACAAAATCCAAAACACATGCAAAATCCAAAACACATACAAAATCCAAAACACATGCAAAATCCAAAACAGATGCAAACTCCAAAACAGATGCAAACTCCAAAACACAAAATCCAAAACACATGCAAACCCCAAAACACATGCAAACTCCAAATCACAACGGAAGTGCTCCAGGACGCTAGGGGCAGTGTTGAGCTTTTGATACCTAGTAACTACACAAGTCAGGAATTGCCAATGACCGGATTTGGGCTGTAACCCTGGGTCTGCAGCCTTAAAGGCCGTGACAGGCAGCATTTTAAGGCTGATTACGTCACAGCGACTTGACGAAGGCTGTCCCAATTCAAAGGCTGCTCGAAATGCGTCCTTCATTTCCCTGAATTTTAAGGATGGGTCGGCGTAGCCTTCATGGCCCAACATATCCCACACTTCATAGCGCAGTGGTGGTGTGGATAATTTTGCCGAAAAAAACGGTGGAAGCGGAGCGGCCGAAGAGTAAACTTTCAAAAGTAAGTACTGAATATTATGTCACTTATTTATGCGCAAATGTTTAATAATGAAGAACATTAAAACATTACTGTTGGCCACATGTCAGCAAAGTTATGTGACATTAGCGATGTTTGTACTAACTTGGTTTTAAAGCCTTTACTTCAAAATATACGCCGTTCAATAGTCGACCTTAATCTTACAGAGAATCTGATGATTTTGTGGATAATTAAAGTCAGTCATATATACGGTGGCCCTGAGAGGCCAAACGGACTGCAACTTCAGAAAACACTTGCAAAAAGAAAAATGCTGCAAAAAGAAAAATGCTGCAAAAGGAAAAACGCTGCAAAAAGAAAAACACTTGCAAAAAGAAAAATGCTGCAAAAAGAAAAATGCTGCAAAAAGAAAAATGCTGCAAAAAGAAAAACGCTGCAAAAAGAAAAACACTTGCAAAAAGAAAAATGCTGCAAAAAGAAAAACGCTGCAAAAAGAAAAACACTTGCAAAAAGAAAAATGCTGCAAAAAGAAAAATGCTGCAAAAAGAAAAACACTTGCAAAAAGAAAAATGCTGCAAAAAGAAAAATGCTGCAAAAGCACACAAAGGACAACGGAAATAGGAAAAAAGACAACGGAAATGTTTCTGGGGAGACAATACCCGGACGGACCAGTTGCACGAACCAAAACATGCTAACAAGTGCACTGGGAGACACTTCAAAGAAGTGGAGCGGCCAAAGAGTAAACTTTCAAAAGTAAGTTCTGAATATTATGTCACTTATTTATGTGCGAATGTTTAATAATGAGGAACATTAAAACATTACTGTTGGCCACATGCCGGCAAAGTTATGTGACATTAGCGATGTTTGTACTTTCAGCATTTACTTTGTTTTAAAGCCTTTACTTTATACGCCGTTAGATAGTCGACCTTAATCTTACAGAGAATCTGATGATTTTGTGGATAATTAAAGTCAGTCATATATCCACAAACACAACAAGCTGAAAGTCAGTGATGCTGCTCGGTTTGCAGTCCTGAATATGACGGCACAAGCAGGATTCACTGCACTGTTAATGTTAGCTATGTTATATTGCTGCCTCTGTTCGGTGGTGTCGAGCCAAACGGACTTTAACGTGTGTTTGAACGAGCTGACGGTTCACTCGTTAAGCTGAAAGAAAGATGCTTTAATCACAGGAGTCACACATGTGTCCACTGTACCATCTGGGAAATCTTCTTGTTTAGCACTCATAATAACACAAACACTAAATCCTCCTTCTCTTGTGCTGTTTTGTAGCAGTGTATACACCTGAGACTGTCACCTGTCTGTCTGTCCTGCACTCTCTCTCTGTTTCTTTCTCTCTGATTGTGGAATAAAAGTATGAACATGTATTTATAAGTTACACTTGTGTTTGAATCCTGCAGCTTATCACACATTTGATTTCCATGTGTGACGACTGCAAGTGTCCAGAGTGAGGACAGACTGAGGGACCCACTGCTGCACATCATCTGTGAGGCTTTGCACCCCTGATGAGCCACCAGGACAAACTCAGCAGTGTGTGAGGAAGAGGAGGAGGAAGAGCCAGCAGCAGCTGACAGATGGAGAGAATAGACAGACTGTTCCTGTTTGTGAAGGACTGCTAGAAAAGTTTAACATAACTAATTATCTGTCCTGAATCAGTCTTATTAGGTAATGTTCAAATAATATTATCATTCCAGTGTTTTCAGTGTGGGAGAAAGTACTCAGGGCCTTCAAGTTACACACTATGAAAGGCAGCAACAAGTTTAATGTTCAGAAACCTAAAGTATGTATCAGCAGCAGAATGGAGCTAAAAATAAATGTTTGTTTCAGTTCTATGAAGCTTTGAGTATTTTGGATTAGTAGCAGTTATGACATGGTCTGATTTTATCACCCAATAAAGGAATATTTAATATATCAGTCTACTCTTCATTCTATCAGAAACAGTTATCACAGCTCTTACATTTTCTTTTTACACATATATATAAGCATTGAGCCAAATTTAATAATGCCAACATATTGAAAGAACAACGTTTGTCTCTTATATATAATACATCTATATATACACTGTCAAAGATACTTGTCTTTGAGTGAAGATTTAAGGTGATAGGAAATATAAATAACTGCTACTTGCATCTTTGACCCAGAGCTCATATACAATACATATAATATTGTCCATATTATATTAACATTACCACAGTGAGATGACTTTAGTCTCATGAACAACATTAGCTAATTATTATTTACTAACTAATCTTGAAATGACTGTTCAGTACAGAAATGAAGCCCAACTATCATGTTTTACAGTCCTGTGGTCTCAACTAATCAAAGTGATGTCATGACAAAAATGAATGACCAACAAAACATTTTTTCTTCTTCATTTCTGTCACACAAAGCTGTATGAAACATTTCTCGCGGTTAGTATCATGGTTGCTAAGCGCGACGAAGGCTAGACCGTCCCATTTCACAAGCCTCTCACTTCCGCACTTCCCGTACGTAGTACGCGTAGTGTGCGTACTTCAAGCGTGCATACCCTGAATTGGGACACAGCCACTGTAACAGGTGGAGGAGAGGAAGCACAGGTGGATCCTCTGAGGAAGAGGAGCGTTCCTACAAAAACATGATCACATGACCAGAGGGGCGTGGCCTACAGTGGTACTAATAAAGGAACAGTCCACATGTTCCACTTTGAAGGCTCCAACAAAGCAGACCTGTGATCACTTTAACTCAGTATGATGGATTGTTTGGATTTGTCTTTGTTTCTCTGGCTTTTCTTGTGTGTCTGTGTGTCTTTGTATGTTGGATAGAGTCATGTGACCTGCCCAGGGACGACACATGAGCAGCTCAAATCTGGCAGGTTTCCATCTTCTGTTTTTATCCTGATGTCCATGAACATGAACTCTGTCCCTGTCAGATAAAAACAGCCGGTTACATTAAATCTGATCCAGTGTTGTTCTTCTTCTGTGGTGTTTGTGATGGAGCAGCTGCTCCTGATGTGTGTGAAGATGAAACCTGGGCTCCTGCAGCTTTCTTTGCTACAGAAAGTTACATTTAAGATGTTTAATGTCACATACAATGAAGTTTAGGACTCATTTAAACCAGCATGAACTAACAGTTGTATCAGGAAAGGGAAATAAATGAGATGTGAACACCAAGAAATGAGTGAAATGATGATGAAGAATGCAGAACTATAATTTAACCAAAACTAGATCCCCCAGAAACATCCTCAGAAATCCAAACCTTGTCTCTAAGACCCAGAAGTAACACAGTAACACTAGACTGTGGAAGCCACCACAGCCCTGCAGGACTGTTTGACAATATGGTCTGGAGTGTATTCACAGAAGGAACAGACTTGGAGGGCCACACATCTGCTGTACTCTCATACATCTGCACTGAGAGTGTAACAGCAACAAAGACTGTTAAAGTGTTCCCAAAGCAGAAGCCATGGCTCAACAGTGAGGTGCAAGCTCTACTGAGAGCAGCGCCTTCAGATCAGGAGACCAACAAACCTACAAAGAAGCGTCTGATCTAAAGGCATCAAAGAATCCAAACGCAGATTCAAACAGTGCATCGAGGAACACTTTAACACAAACCACTCCAGAAACATGTGGCAGGGATCAACACACTCACTGGCTACAAGGACAATCGCACACAAACAAACTCCCGCACATCACCTCACCTGACACCATGAAGCAGTTCTTCGCCCTCTTTGACCAACAAAACAGTGACACCAACACCTATCCTGCGTTACAGAGAGGGACGACGCCCCCATCCAGCTGGAGCAGCATCAGGTCAGAGCCACACTGACAGAGTCTATGCGAGGAAAGCAGCTGGTGCTGACGGTGCAGCCGGTGGAGAGCTTAAAGCATGTGCAGACCAACTAGCAGAGGTTTCACCACCATCTTCAACCTCTCACTGCTACAGTCTGTAGAAGGCAAACAGGTGGACAGAGGACGCCATAATTACAGCTCTTCACACAACCCTCACACATCTGGACAGTAGGAAACACGTACGTGAGAATGCTGTTTGTGGACTTTACCTTCAACACAGTTCAAGCCCACAAACTGGTTAATAAACTCAGCAACTTAGGACCCAGCAGCTCACTGTGCAGCTGGATACTGGACTTCCTGAGCAACACACCCCAGAACGTCAGGATGGGAGCCACACCTCCTCCACCCTCACCCTGAACATGTGTCCTCAGTCCCCTCTTATACTCACTTTTCACCCATGACTGTTCTCCAATCCACACCAGTAACACCATTATAAATGTGCTGATGACACCACCATCATAGGACTGATGGACAACAACGATGATTCAGCTACAGAGAGGAGGTTCAGCATCTGAAGCAATGGTGTGACGACAACAACCTGCATCTGAACACAGCCAAGACCAAGGACATGATAATCGCCTTCAGCAGAACAAAGCCATCTGAGCGCTCCACCCTCTACATTGATGGAGGAGGCAGAAAGGGTGGAGAGCTTCAAGTTCCTCGGAGTCCACATCTCGGCCGACCTTACCTGGTCCACAAACATCTCCCACCAGGTAGGGAAAGCACAACAAAGGCTGTACTTCCTCAGGAAGCAACGTCAAGCCCCAAAGCCTGCTAATTAATTTCTACTGCTCCACCATCGAGAGCCTTCTGACCTCCTGCTGCATATATATATTATGAGTGATTAAATATATATATTTAATGATCTCTCTCAACAAGGGCTCATTAAATTCATCCAACTTTCATCATTCATTAAAATTATAGGGACTTACTTGCAGAGACCCACGAGCTCCAAACTTGGTGCTTTATGATTGGTGCAGATGCTCTAAGCTACTATTAACCAATAAGAACCACGGGGTCAGGTGTCACTACAAGAACCTATCAGCCACCAACTTGTATATATAACTTTACTCACACTTGTAAAACTCTGTAAGTAGAATTCAATGGGGCAGAGTGACCTGAGCACAGGCCCACTCTGTGACACTCAGAGCTTTGTGGATATCATCTGCAGGTGCACGTACTGGGAGTATTGGACACAGTGCATGTGCAGCCAGCTTGCAGCCACGTTCCCACCACTTTAGGACAATGTTTACAGTAGACTGTAAAAAGGGGGCTGTCCACAGCCGCTCACTTCCTGACTACCCGTCCGTCTAAGGACACTACCTTGGGACGTAGGTAGGTAGTGTCCTTATGAGCGTCCTTCCCCTGAATTCGGACACAGCAAGAGTTTTCCATAAGATTTCTCCACCGTCAGGTCAGGGGTCAGCTCTGTCTCACACCCAGTACAAACCACCAGCATCACTCAGTCTGCAAGTGTCACATTAGTCGACTTTTTTAATTCGTATGCACTAACACAGACAGGTTTCAATATGTACACAAGGATCTCCACACAGAGCTACAGGAATTCATATGGACTGAAATACACACACAAAAACAGCTTTACTGCAATAACAGCTCCATAAGGTAACTCCCATTCCCAGCAACACACCCACTGTGTTTAAGGTGGACTGGATGAAGAGTTGCCAATAAGAACAGACAAACAGATGAAGGTGAACGAATGCTCAAACATGTGAGATAAAGGCTCTGTACTTGTGCTGGTAGATGTCTGGGTCTGGGCTGATGTGGTTCTGATGTACAGGTCATCCCATAGAGAGCCATGCAGCACCAAGTACCTCATCACGAAAATGATGAGGTACGTAGGGCGATCGTGGCTCAAGAGTTGGGAGTTCTCGGAAGGTTACCGGTTCAAGCCCCGGCTCGGACAGTCTCGGTCATTGTGTCCTTGGGCAAGACACTTCACCCGTTGCCTACTGGTGGTCAGAGTACCCGGTGGCGCCAGTGTCCGGCAGCCTCGCCTCTGTCAGTGCGCCCCAGGGTGGCTGTGGCTACAATCACCAGTATGTGAATGTGTGTGTGAATGGGTGAATGACTGAATATGTAAAGCGCTTTGGGGTCCTTAGGGACTAGTAAAAGCGCTATATAAATACAGGCCATTTACCATTTGATGCTGCTCCCTGATTGGACGGTTGGTTTCAGCTCTGCTCTCAGTCTTTGGTGAAGGTAGAAAGTGTGACTGGATCTATAGACTGGAAACAGAGAAACATGCTGAACATTTGAAGCTTTGCAGCAGAAATGTTCATGTTACAAATACAGCAGAGCTGATCTGGGATCAGTGTGTTCACACCTGCAGCTACAACAAGGTTTCAGGTCTTCACACGTCAGCATGTGAACTTTACTCTGACTCAGTCTGAGCAGTCAGACGGCATATTTTTAAAGTTAACACATCAACACACACAGCTGAGCCCCTCCCACCTGTGCTGAGCTTCAGGTGGAGCCCCGCCTCCTTCCAGGAAGCAGCTCACCTGTGTGTCCGTGTTTAGTGTCCAGGTGTGGAGTGGAGCTTGTTGTTGGTGTGTGAAGAAATTGTAAGTTTGCTTTGTTTCCTCCTTTAACAGTTTGTCTTTAGGAACTTTACTGTTTGTTCAGCTCATGTTTGAGTTCTTCACACAACAAACTGTGTGTGTTTATATTTCCGGTCTCTCCATTAAAGTCAGTGTGTAATGTTTTCCTGGCTAACATCAGCTGTTAGTTCAGCACAAATCTGCTGCTCCATAGTTCACGGTAACGGACTCACAGCTGGACCAACGAGGCCGAGTGTGTCCGCCACTCTGAGCTACGTTCGAGTTTGTGTACTTGTAGTTTGTACTTTGTGAGTTCACTCAGAGCACAGAGGACGCAGCGTACGTGATGACATCACAACTCAGCTGCAGTGTTTTACTGTCGCTGTGATTAATATTTACACACGACACCTGCAGAGCTCTGACGCTAAGCTAGCCAGACAGCATGCTAACGCTAAGCTAACGCTAAGCTAACGCTAAGCTAACGCTAAGCTAACGCTAAGAGCTCTTACAGACACAAGCAGGGGCGATTTTAGCCCATTTTTGGGGGTGCTTCAGCACCCCCAAAATGAATCAAAGCACCCCCAAAGATTTCTTACTTTTTTGACAATATTTGCTGTTTGTGGGACACACTACTAAAAATATAAAAAGCATACAGTACGTAATTGAAATGGAACATTTTAACAACAAAAGTATAGATAACCCCTCCCCCCTCCCAAAGTGGTTTGTTCCAGCTCGGCTCTCCTCTGCTCTTGGGGCCTGCTCTGGCTCTAGCGCGGCGCAGTTGCTGCCAGAGCGATGGTGGCTGAGACGCAGCGGAGCGGGGGTGGAGTGCCTGGATTAAAACAGGACATATTAGCAGCATTTAACCTTCAGTTACTCTTTATGTAGTTAGATAGGAGTCATGTTTGTTTTTAGCTGAAAAACCTTACACCCAGGTAACCTGCTGTGTTGAAAACGTGTTTCCCGACAATGTTTGCTACCCTACAATCCGTCCTACTCTGTAGTAACATCAGCGACATTTGACCGTCCTGTTGCTCCCATTTAAATGTATGTAGCCAATGTTAATCTAAAACTTAACATTGTCCGTAGCCTGCTGTTGTTACCACTGTCCTGTTTGAAATGTAATGAGAGAAACTGGATATTTTGTCCTATGTACAAGGTACTAACTAGCTAACTGGCTGGATGCCCATTAACCTTATAACTCCCGTTGTGTGTGTGTACAGAGAGACAGCCAGGTTCATATTGGATATGAGGAAGTTTTTTCAAAAAAAGAAGCCACATTCAGGTAAAAGTGTAAGATCAAATTATCCATCAATAAAGGATAATGTTGGATAAGTGTTTCAATATTTATATCCTTTATTAGATGTACATGCGGTTTGGTTATTTGCCTTTTGGTTGAAAGTACACTGAGAGAGGACTTTTTTTATTAGTGATCTTAATAGTATTTTTTTTAATCTAATTGAATACAATCTATTTGTGTGTGATTGTCAGTCCAAAGGGGGAGAGAGGAAAGAGGAGAACATGAGGAGAAAGTACAAGGTCAGGAAGAACCAGGTAAGAAAACAGACAGGGAACAGTGACAGGCACAACAGAAACTGTTAAACTGGCAAAGAAAAAACCCAACTAATTTTACTCATACAATCTGGAAGTTGTGTTCTCCCTATATTAAAGCTGCTATACAGAATCTGCAAAACAAACTGGGTTGTCAGCCTGGCACTGCATTACCATATTGAACTTCAGTCAGAGGAAGTCACGGTTGCCAAAAACTTTTTGAAGCTCATGAGTGAGGCTGGTGCCATTCCAGATATGTTAACATTGTACAATCTTCTGGATAATCAGATCTTCCCCACACTGAAAACTGTTATTCAGGTTGCCCTAACAAACCCAGTTAGCAGCTGTAGCTGTGAAAGGTCTTTTAGTGTCTTGAGTCAGCTCCATACCTGGCTTAGAAGGACCATGGGTCAAAGCAGACTCCAGCACCTGGCTGTGATGTCAGTTGAGAAAGAGATGCTTGAGAGACTTGACCACCAAAATGTGAGAGATTTACCAACCTCAAGGTGAGGTGACATAGGTTAAAAGAAAAGAAAAAATCTGCAGAGCCATAGTAGTATCTGCAGTAAAGATCTTTTCATACATTGTATATATTGTACCATAGGCCAAGGTGTCTCCATTTTTTTAATTTTGTAATAATATTTTGTACATTTCAAGGACTCTTCTATTTTTGGAGTGTATTTTTATGTATCTGTATTATATTATACATACACTTTGTGGGGCGACCGTGGCTCAGGGGGTTGGGAAGGGCACCTGTAACCAGAAGGTCGCCGGCTCGATCCCCGGCCTCTCTGTGCTGGTCGTTGTGTCCTTGGGCAAGACACTTTACCCTACCGCCTACTGGTGTCGGCCAGAGGGGCCGATGGCGCGATATGGCAGCCTCGCTTCTGTCAGTCTGCCCCAGGGCAGCTGTGGCTACAGCTGTAGCTTGCCTCCACCAGTGTGTGAATGTGAGCGTGAATGAATAATGTCATTGTAAAGCACTTTGGGTGCCTTGAAAAGCGCTATATAAATCCAATGCATTATTATTATTACTTTAAAAGTGAATCTCTGTCCAAAAAATGCACTCAGTTTACGTTTTACTCACTATGAGCATCATTCATTATTCTCCCGCAGTAATTAAGGTTAGGATATGTTTTTTTTTTTTAAATTCCAATCCATTCTTCTTTGGCAGTAGTAGTCTTTAGCAGCATTTATATAACCTTTATCAGATCTGATGGTTTTGTTACAGACTTTTCAAAAAAGTGTTTTGCTTTTCTTTCACAAATATGGGGATTAAATTGTGTTAAAATGTACAAAACAGTGATGTCATGTTTTGTCACGAGGACCCAGGCACAGAGAGACTTGATGAATTTAAGAATCTTATGACTTAATAAAGAAATTTGCAGACTTGCACAGAGAGGGTAAAATTATGATGTCTGATAATGGAGATGAAGACAACAGACGACGAGGACAGGGAGGAACAGGTTTAAATGCACCAAGGAGACAGTCAGAGAGAACTCAGGACAACTGGAGACATTTAAGGATGGAGGGACTGACAGAGACAGGGAAGAAGTCTCATCGTGACGAGTAAAGTTTACCTTGCCTGGATGGGCAGCTCTCTGGGTGCTCAGCACCCCCAAAGCTCTGATCCTAGAATCGCCCCTGGACACAAGTTAAAAATGTAATTGAGCACTTTGTGAATGAGAGCAGCAACAACAGCACAGAGTTAGTTGATGGTCAGATGGTTACAGAAAGAGCAGCAGACTTTGCAAATGATTATTTATTCCAGCTGTAACTTGACATGTAAACAGACTGTTGGCTCTCCTCAAACAGGAAGTGATGCTTCACTTTCAGCCTTCTGTGGATTTTCTTCAGTAAAAGCTGAAGTCAAACTGTCAACATGTCAGCACACAAGCTCACACAGGACAGCTTCATCAACATGGAGCTCTGAGTGTTTATTAAAGGATCATTGTGTGAAAGACGCTCTAACACAGCTGACTGCAGACTTTAGCTGTGAGCACACAGTGTCTCACATTTATATTCACTTTACTGTCAAATACACTCAGTAACTTTAAACAGCTGCTGTTATCAAGTGAAAATAGCAAAGATTTCAGGGCTGAGCCCCAGTGTTTCTACATCCTAGTGCAGGGGTCGGCAACCCGCGGCTCTTTAGTCCTTATTTTGCGGCTCCGGGTGGTTTGGGAAAATAGAAGAAGTATTTAGCTGAAGTGCATTTTATTTGTGTTTAGTTCTTTTTTTTAACTTGTAGTTCTAAATTGGAAGATTATTGTGATTTTGAAATATAAAAATAAAATTATGTCTCATTATTTTTTTTCATCACTCAAAATAAGCGTCATACTCGCGGAAGCCGGTGTACCCGCCGAAACGCCGTGCATTTATCGAGACTTTCAACCCCAGATAGGCCAATTATGGATCTTCAAATTCACATTATGTCGGCAGCTGTTCTCAACCGTGAACTATGTTAAAAACAAACACCGCTCACGCCTCACAGATGACAGCTTACAGTCCTGCGTAACGATGAAAGCCCCGATTTGCAGGTGCTGTGCGCCGAGGTTCGGGACCAGAAGTCTCATTGTAAACATATCACGGCAGACCCGACGATGTTTGCATGAACACGCTTTTCAGCATCTCTTTATTGACCAATTTTCACACATGGTTGCTGTACGCATAGCTTTTCAGCTCACAGCCCGACAACACAACAGCAGAGAGAGCTCACAACAGTTTTTGTTTGCTACATGGATCATTTTAGTTCAGCTGGGTGTCTTTCCTTTTGTTTTATTTCTTTAAGAGTTCAAAATGTGTTAATTACATAAATAAAATGTAATTTTCTCTGTAGCACTTCATGGATTTCATAAGCAACACACCTTAGTTGCTCTGTGGATTCTTTTAAAAAGCAGTTAAAAACCTTTCTGTTCAAACAAGCCTTTTGTTGATCTACGTATTTTATATTCTTTACATTATTTACATTTGATCTTTTACATTGTGTATAATGTCTATTGATTGTATTGTTTATTTTAATATTTGTGTACAGCACTTTGTGACTGCCTGTCTGTGAAAAGCGCTTAATAAATAAACTTTACTTACTTTAGTTGTCCGCACAAAGCACAAAAAACAATATATACAGTGTTATCTTCATTTTAGATTGCAAAAAGTATTTGCGGCTCCCAGTGTTTTCTTTTGCGTGGAAACCGGGTCCAAGTGGCTCTTTGGGTGTTAAAGGTTGCTGACCCCTGCTCTAGTGACACCTCAGAGAGTCACAACTCATCAAAGCTTCTCATTATCATCAGGACAGATTTAGGTCAACATCATTTCACATTTCTGAGTCATCATCCATCAAATGTTGACACATAGTGGGTTTGTCATTCTCTCAGCTGACACTGAGATGAAGCAGGAAAGAAGCAGCTGATATTTGGACAGCAACATGATGGAAAGGAGGATTTCAGCTGATGTGCACATGAATGATTTGTGTTTCCTCTGCAGGTGAAGGTAGAAAGTGTGTGTGAGCTGAATTGAGCAGCATGGATCAGTGTGAGGACAGAGAGGAGGGAGTCCCTCCCTCTAAAAGCACTCTGTGTGGGGAACATGAGAGCCAGACCAAAGGTCAGAGGTGAGATGACCATCTCTAACTGTCCATGACTCTTCTCCATGTCACAGCTGAGCACTCACATCACTGCTCCATCATTATTCACAGGAAGAAACGAGGAACTAAATGCAAACATGAACCTGAACCCAGCTCTGTGTCTTTAAAGAGTGACACGTCTAAAGATTGGCCACTTCGTTTTAAAGTCCAGCCTGTGTCTGCTGCAGAGAGGTGAGCTGTTAGCAACATGAAATATTTAATTTAACTGCTTGATGTTGTTGGATATAAACTGCAGTGCAAACATGTGTAAGTCAAACTCAAATCAATTTGACACTCGCCTCATTCACACATTTATACAAGTGTGTTTACTCTTTTCTTGTGAGTTTCTATATAAATGATAACACACTGTTAGTCGCTCACACTGCATCTTTCATTGTTAATCTCACCTTCAGTGTCACACAGACAGGATCTGATGAGCTTCTTGTTCCTATAATGAAGTGACTGATAAAGCTCCTTTCAAACATGAAGCAGTGATCAAGCTGCTGCCGACCACAGTGATGAATCTGCAGACAGCTGGATCAAATCAGAGGAGTTTACTACACCTTACTGACTGTGCTGATCTCACAGTGACAGCAAGTTTGTTCCACAGTGTTGATGCTGAAACAGTGAAACACAGTCCTGTGTTTGAACCCTGACCTTTGACCCTGTAACAGTCATTTATTCTCTGGTCTGAGGGTCTCAGCTTGAAGCTGCTGAGATATAAAGTGCAGCTGTAACATGTAGAGATTTGATTCAACTGGATTCTGCAGTGAACGTGAAGCTGCTGCAGTGGTGTGTTCACTGTCCTCAGTGTGTGTAGGAGCTTTGCTGCTGTGTGTTGTACTGACTGTAGACGAGACACTGCTGCATCATTTAGGCCTGAACACACTGAGCTGCAATCATGTGATCAGGAGGAAATGATGGTGTGGATCAGCTGATCAGGAGCATTGATCGCACTCTAGAAACCTTTGTAACCTGTACAAATGAGACTGAACTAGACTTCTGTTTGCTGCTTAACATTCACATGCTGATCAAAGATGAGCTCAGATTTCTATCAGAGTGTTTTCACTCAGTTGTTCAAGGAGGAGAGATGAGATTAAAATGTGATCAGGACCAACAAATACTCTTTTGTGTTCTTGGCAGAGATGGCACCACTTTTTTATCTACTGATATCATAAATTTGGATATCTGCCGAGTCTGATATAGTCTATTTTATAATCACTAAAACTGCTTTCTTAAAAATATATCTTGCTGCATTTTGTAGTCAAATAAAAAAACAAAACACTAAAGCTATTCTGTTATTCCTGTATGCAAAAACTACACTGCACCCAAAATATTTCACAGTTCAGCAACACTGATCTTTTTATATAAACTGTTAGCAAAACAAAGTCTAAGTATTTAAAGTAATATTCAAAAACTCTTTAAAAATGCAATTATATGCAGAGTCAACAACTCCTTGATTCTGAAAAAAAAGTGCAATATCAGCACGAAATAATAATAATAATTAAATTAATGGATGCATTTATATAGCGCTTTTCGAAGCCCTCAAAGAGCTTTACAATTCCACTATTCAATCACTCTCACACTCACACACTGGTGGAGGCAGCTACAGTTGTAGCCACAGCTGCCCTGGGGCAGAGTGACAGAAGCACCATCGGCCCCTCAGGCCAACACCAGTAGGCAGTAGGTGAAGTGTCTTGCCCAAGGACACAACGACCGAGACTCTCCGAGCCGGTTACAAGACGAACTGCCAACTCTTTGAGCCATGATCGCCCACGAAATAATAATATTCAACAAGTACACAAAAACAGGTTGTAGAATGGACCCTTTTATACATAAAGCAGAAAATAATAGACATTCAAGGTGGAAAGCAGTGCAAATAAATGCCAACACGGTTTTCCGGCATTCATCTTTTATCAGGATGGATGTCAGTGTGAGCTGCTTCTATCACATTTAACCTGACACTGAATGTTGCGTCATTTCTATACAAAACAACACAAGTATGAAAAAAAGTGTGTTTCACAGTTTTACTTGGAAAAAAAAAATCAAACTGTGCTGCAGGTAAACAGTTTGGTGGTTGGAATTAACAAACAAACAGACTCAGCAATGACAACACAGATGTCCGAGCTTCATATATCGGTTGTTAAGCTTAACAAAGGAACGCTTCACAAATATTCAGAGGTAAACTTACACACTTGGCTTAATATGTACTTTGAATGGAAAGGTACTTGATCTGTGAATGATGACGTATCACAAGTACATTTACTGAGAAACGGCTTTAATTTTAGAATCAAAGTTCAGTTTGAAAAACATTGAAGTCATTCAGGGAATTATGATCTTTGTGTTTTTACAGAGTTTAAAACCCAACAAAGAAGTGTCAGTGATCAGGAGTGGAAGGACTCTGGAGTATCATTTGTATTATTGTACTATTTGTACTACAAATACAGATGCAACAAGGGAAGCAGCAAAAGTGACTGAACACAGCTTTTAGAGGCTAAACTCACATTTCAATAATCAAAGTGGCCTCGTGTGTGTGTGTGTGTGTGTGCTCCACAGAGTGGACCAGCAGAGCTCAGAGGTTCCCAGTGGTCAGTCTGCCCAGCAGCATCAAACACAGCTGGACTCCATATTTATGGTCTGTACATGTACAACAACTACTTTATTATTAATATTAATAATAATACATTTGTTTATAGGTCCCTTTCAGGACACCAAGGACTCTGTGGACTAAATGACCAAAAGAAAACAAACTTTGAAATCAGACGGTGCAAATGTGATCACAGGGAAACGTTTTAAACATCGAGGCTTTAAACAAAAACCAAAGTGAAACAGGTTGTAGTCGAGATCAGTGGGAATGAAGCTGAATAACTGTTTCTACAATAACTTTGTCAATGACAGATATGATGGAAATTAGCAGCATTAGCACTTACTAATGATGTGAGTTGACACTGGGCTGTATTGAGATGACCACCTTAGGTGGTCCTCAACTGTAATGGAAACCAGTGGATCCAGTCCAGTGTGGCGACCTGTGGTGAGTCGATCTGAGCAGCTACTAATGGAAACGGGGCCATAGATGTGTTTGTGCTTAATAACAATGAATCACAGGATTTTTACATTACTGTTAAAATCTCATGTTGTTTGTTAAAGTGTGCAGTTCAGGGTGTGTTACTAAAACTGTGGTTTGCTCACTTTCCAAAGACCCAGCCCCCATAAAAAGCAGCCAATCAGCTTCTAAGAGTTACACACCCACACATATCAAGTTAACTCTGGTCTAACACACTTGGATTTAGCTTGAAGAAGGTTCCTGTACGAGGACTGAAAATGATTTAAAAAGCAGCCAAAGAACAACTCTGACACACCTTCATAAAGCCT
Organism: Oreochromis niloticus; assembly: GCF_001858045.2. NCBI lineage: Eukaryota > Metazoa > Chordata > Actinopteri > Cichliformes > Cichlidae > Oreochromis > Oreochromis niloticus. The sequence goes on from NW_020328784.1 coordinate 45,329, forward strand.
GCAGAGCAAAAGAAAAACTAGCTGAAAGTCTGGCTGCTCTTATGAAAAGTACAGAGAAATTATGGGTCGCTCAACACTTTTGCACAATATAAGAGTTTAAATAAATCTAAAGAACAACTCAAAATCCTACAATCATACTGAGAAAATCATCTACAGCTAACTATCCAAGTGGATTTGTTTAAAGACAGCTCCATCTGCTGGTGGCCCTCTGCAGGTGCATGAAAGGGGCGTGTTTATAGTGAAAGTAGTAGAGAAAGTAAACCCCATGGGAAGGAGGAGGACTCTCAGCAGCTTCCAGCTCATATTCAGACATTTGACTTCTCACTGAAAGCAGCAAGTTTGAGTGTCTGTACCTTAATTAGAAGAGATAAAATGGCCATAGTAATTAGAGTTGATTGAGCAATGCTGTCCTTGTAATGTAGTTTATGATTTTGGACAAGTCCAGTTTTTCTATAGAGCCTCTCAAGTTGGTGACAGCAGTCAAAGTTCACGTGTAAACCAGAGCAGCAAATCAGGTCCAAATGTGTTGTTCACAGTGAGTGGGATCATCATTGGCTGCTATGTTAACATCCTGCAGCAGGATGTGTTTGGTCAGAGAATGGATAGATCACTAAGTCATTGTTGAGTTTAGGGGGATGGTAGACAGCTGGAGTAGGTTCAGCCAGTTGACACACAGTAGATAAAAATAACTGAAGGCAGGAGCAGACACCTGTATGACTTTCCACCTCTCACATAGATTATTGTCCCTGGGCAGAGCCACAGGGCTGGTAGATGTAAACAAACCTGGAGGAGAGGATTTATTCAACTGAGAAAAGTCACAGAGTTGTGTCTTGATGCTCAATCATCCAGGTAAGTAAATCCCAAAAAGGTTGATTCTGTTCATCTGGACGTTTTCAGTGGGAGAAACGTTTGATCATCATCAGGTGACGTCTTCAGTCTCAGCTGACTGCAGGTTTCCAGCCTTATAAACAGGACATTTGTATAATGACTGAAACCAGCAGCACTGAAAGAACAATGGACTGTGAGGTCAGTTCCTTAATCATTGGTACGCTGCAATCACAGCATTGTAAGATGGTGAGAGATGCACCCTTAGGCCCCTCCTCCATTCAGAGATGGTCTTTCCCTTTTCATATGAATGGCCTCCTTGACTCCGCCCTCAAACCAGCATTCATATTTACTCAGGACCCTCTGGATGTGAAGTTCTTCTGCTTCCCTGGCTGCTGTGTCTGTGGGGATGGTGTTTGTTCTGTGTTGTAGCGTCCTGATGACACCCAGTTTATGCTCCAGTGGATGGTGAGAGTCAAACCTTAAACACTGATCTGTATGTGTAAACAGAGTGAACCTTTAAGACCAGTTGGCTGTATGATCATCTCAGTCACTTATAACATCTCCAGGTTTCTGGCTTCGATCATCAACCTGTTGGTAGTTCAGCTCTGAACACCAGTGAAATGTTTCTCCCACTGAAATCGCTGCATTCATATGAACAGAATCAACATTTTGGGATCATGGAGTTGTGGACAAAGTCTCAGTTAATCAGATAAAGTCAAACTTATAATTGGTGACGCGATCATGGATGATATGCTCCTTGATCATAAAGAAGTGGATGTTGTGGAGACTGAAGTTCAGAGTGGTGGCTCATTCATAAAGTATCCTGTTCCAGCTGCTGGAGGACAACATCATCACTTTTGTGAAGACCGAGCTGAAGAAGATCCAGAAGGCTCTGAATCCAAATAAGCCTCAGTGCTTGGAGTTTCAGAGGGAGGATGATGAGCAGAGGAGCAGCAGAGAGGCATTTGTGAAGATCACAGTGGACTTCCTGAGGAGAATGAAGCAGCAGGAGCTGGCTGACCGTCTGCAGAGACGTAAGAGGATTTATCTAAAGATTTAAACTTTTGGATGAACATTTACTAATGTCAAAAGAGATGGAGAAACATGTTTTAAAGATTCATTCTTTTTGGATACTTAAGGTTTTAACCTGTTAGATAAATGAGACACTTATGACACCAGTGTGTTCAGTCATTTCTCAGTGGGTCAGAAAATGTCATCAGCATTTTGTAAAATATGATTGTTGAAGTTGTACTTTTATTATTATTATTCAGAACTTCCAGCTGCTGTTTGTCATCGTAACCTTAAATCCACCCTGAAGAAGAAGTTCGAGTGTGTGTTTGAGGGGATCGCTAAAGCAGGAAACCCAACCCTTCTGAATCAGATCTACACAGAGCTCTACATCACAGAGGGAGGGACTGCAGAGGTCAATGATGAACATGAGGTCAGACAGATTGAAACAGCATCCAGGAAACCAGACAGACCAGAAACAACCATCAGACAAGAAGACATCTTTAAAGCCTCACCTGGAAGAGATGAACCAATCAGAACAGTGCTGACAAAGGGAGTGGCTGGCATTGGGAAAACAGTCTTAACACAGAAATACACCCTGGACTGGGCTGAAGACAAAGCCAACCAGGACATCCAGTTCATATTTCCATTCACTTTCAGAGAGCTGAATGTGCTGAAAGAGGAAAAGTTCAGCTTGGTGGAACTTGTTCATCACTTCTTTACTGAAACCAAAGAAGCAGGAATCTGCAGCTTTGAAGACTTCCAGGTTGTGTTCATCTTTGATGGTCTGGATGAGTGTCGACTTCCTCTGGACTTCCACAAAACTACAATCCTAACTGACCCTAGAAAGTCCACCTCAGTGGATGTGCTGCTGATAAACCTCATCAGAGGGAACCTCCTTCCCTCTGCTCGCCTCTGGATAACCACACGGCCTGCAGCAGCCAATCAGATCCCTCCACAGTGTGTTGGCATGGTGACAGAGGTCAGAGGGTTCACTGACCCACAGAAGGAGGAGTACTTCAGGAAGAGATTCAGAGATGAGAAGCAGGCCAGCAGGATCATCTCCCACATCAAGACATCACGAAGCCTCCACATCATGTGCCACATCCCAGTCTTCTGCTGGATCACTGCTACAGTTCTGGAGGATGTGCTGGAAACCAGAGAGGGAGGACAGCTGCCCAAGACCCTGACTGAGATGTACATCCACTTCCTCGTGGTTCAGGCCAAAGTGAAGAAGGTCAAGTATGATGGAGGAGCTGAGACAGATCCACACTGGAGTCCAGAGAGCAGGAAGATGATGGAGTCTCTGGGAAAACTGGCTTTTGATCAGCTGCAGAAAGGAAACCTGATCTTCTATGAATCAGACCTGACAGAGTGTGGCATTGATATCAGAGCAGCCTCAGTGTACTCAGGAGTGTTCACACAGATCTTTAAAGAGGAGAGAGGACTGTACCAGGACAAGGTGTTCTGCTTCATCCATCTGAGTGTTCAGGAGTTTCTGGCTGCTCTTCATGTCCATCTGACCTTCATCAACTCTGGACTCAATCTGCTGGAAGAACAAAAAACTTCCCAGAAATCTAAAACAATAGATCCTACATTTTTCTACCAGAGTGCTGTGAACAAAACCTTACAGAGTTCAAATGGACACCTGGACTTGTTCCTCCGCTTCCTCCTCGGTCTTTCACTGCAGACCAATCAGACTCTCCTACGAGGCCTGCTGACACATACAAGAAGTAGCTCACTGACCAATCAGGAAACTGTTCAGTACATCAAGAAGAAGCTCCATGAGAATCTGTCTGCAGAGAAAAGCATCAATCTGCTCCACTGTCTGAATGAACTGAATGATCGTTCTCTAGTGGAGGAGATCCAACAATACAGGACTTCAGGAAGTCTCTCCACAGGTAAACTGTCTCCTGCTCAGTGTTCAGCTCTGACCTTCATCTTACTGTCATCAGAAGAACATCTGGATGAGTTTGACTTGAAGAAATACTCTGCTTCTGAGGAGGCTCTTCTGAGAATGCTGCCAGTGGTCAAAGCCTCCAACAAAGCTCTGTGAGTACATTTTAACTTATATGCTTGTTGGTAAAAAGCAAGTGCGATCAACTAAAAAAACTAACAAAATAACCCCCAAAATACAGTCATGAGTGCTGGTGTCTGAAAAGTCTATAAAGCTATTAAGTGATAATCAGTAGTCACTTTGTTCAACACTGAATACATGTCGGCATTTCTGAAATTTTTCTGGGTGGTTATTGATGTAAGTTTTAATCATGAACTCTTCTGAAACGATTACAAAATAAAGAAATTTGACACATTTTGTTGATACCAAAAATGTGTCAAATTTGAACTATCCAGTGTTCTTTTACTGCTCTGTTCTCTCTTCACTTCTCTCTTCTCTCTCTGATTGTCTCCACATGTTGCTCATTACTTTCCAGACAAAAAGAGAATGGAATATTCCTAAATGTTATATAATCTCATTACACTTGATCAAAAGTATTTTTTTTAATTGTTTTGCTGTTATTTTTCAGACTGAGTCTCTGTAACCTGTCAGAGAGAAGTTGTGAAGCTCTGTCCTCAGGTCTCAGCTCTCAGTCCTCTAATCTGAGAGAGCTAGACCTGAGTAACAATGACCTGCAGGATTCAGGCGTGAAGTTTCTGTCTGAAGGACTGAAGAATCCACACTGGAAACTGGAAACTCTCAGGTGAGATCAAACATTTTTTAATCAACTGGCAGAAATAGCAAATTAATAATAAGGTAATCCTTTAATAAGAGGAGATGTGGAGGTGTTCTGATGTGCAACATACTCTTATGTTGAAAGATTCTAAAACAAGAAGTAGTTCCTGGGAACTGCTTTCTGTTTTGTTGCTGTCTAAGTAGAAACTTGATGATGAAAATAGTGATGAGTTTGCAGAGTTGAATCCACAGCACACAACACAAATATTCTCACGCCTGACAATATGTACATAGTCATGGTGTTGGGTGCTGAAGATCATAATTAGAAATTTAATTGTAAACTTGGTGCTTTTAAGGGAAGCAATTTTAATTCAGTGTTTTCGTTAGTCTTAATTTTATGCATCTACTACCACTAAGAAGAGAACGGACATGGGTATCACTTTATCCAGCTTCTAATTCATAAATTCTGCACTCAGCTTTGCCGTCTCCAGTATCACTGAAATTCAGCCAGATGCTGCTCATTTTGTGTTTTCACTTTGTCCTGACACGCTTGCATTTAAACCTGTGTCTGTGTGTACCTGGCCTGTACCACTATGCTTGCTTTCTTCTGAACGTTTGCCCCCATCCCTTTCTTTAAATAGTGGCATGATCCCAGTCTGTCTCTTAATGTGATTGGCGACATAATGTGTCCATCAGAATAAAGTCCCAGCCCTGTTGGCATGGAATATCAGCAAGCCTGAAAATACTGTAATAACTGACATATCAAATTATCTCAGGGGCCGAATTTGGCCGACGGGCCATATGTTTGACACCCCTGGTTTAGACAGTTTAGCATTCTATCTTCTACTGAGTTAACTCCAAGCTAAGTATCAAACCAGCTAACTGCAGCCACAAGCTGCGACTGGTTTTCATTGTGGATGATGATGTATTCTCACACTGATCCTTCATGGTGATGCCGCCATCCACCCACTGGATTCACATCTTCACAGTGTTGGGAAGGTCACTTTTAAAATGTTTTCCACTACAGATTAGAGAATACATGCCCCAAAATGTATTTTGTAATGCATTCTGTTACGTTACTCTCACTGAGTAACGTAACAGAATACTTTGGATTACTTAATATATTATCATGCTTTTTACAGCTACATGAATGTACTATTGCTGTGTGATTTATTACTATTATGAAGGTTACTCACCATACCAATTCCAACTAGATGTTTAAATCTTAATATAAAATGAGTAACAGTAGGGAGGACATTAGGTAAGGCTGCACTTTTTGCAGCGATCTCGTATAGAAAACTATTCTGTGCATATATAAAAGACATCTGCGGGTCCGAACCGTAGCAAAGGGACCTCTGGCTAATATGTCGGGTTCATGTCGGGCTCGTAGCCGAAAACTAGCTTCACTTTGTTGTCTGGGTCAACTTTGCTTGCGAGAGAGAGGCGTTGAAAGGCTGCTCCAACTGAACTTATTGTTTCAGAGGAAAACACAAACACAGTGTACAGTCGAGTCTTAATAGCTTACTTACAACTGGGCTCATCAGGCACTCTTTTTGGCTGCAGTGGTTATTATTATATTTACATGCTTCCAGCTCCCGTTTCTGCTCGGTGACAACTCTTACTTTTCCAGTCCCCTTTTTCTCCCTCCTCTTGCTCACAGACACATAACGTGTATGGCTGTCCATTCTCCCTACAGCACGGACTACATTGCCATCAGCTCTCATTAGTTTTAGTTACTGTTTGTATTTTTGAGTTTATTTACTTCCGTCAGTGCTCCACTACATCCCTTTACTAGGTTCACTCAGGTGTTCCCCTCATGGTTGTTATTAACTTCCTGTTTTATTTTGGTAGTTATCATCTCTGGTGTCAAAGGTTTAGTTTTACTTCCTCCCCTGACATTGTCTACATGAGTTTTAGCTGTACAAGGTTTTATTGAGTGTTTATTGATTTGTCGCTTCTTTTTATTTAACTATTATTCTTGACTTATAAACAATTGATAAAAAGTATTTTCATTGAAATATCAAATAATTTTTTACAGAAACATTTCTACTAAAAAACATACTAAAAAGTAGAAATGTTTCTGTTTGGCTCTAATGCTGAGTCTCTTTTACAAAGATGGAACTGCAGCTAATCATGCTCATGTAGCCAGTTAGTAAAAAACCAAGTCACCTTCAGACACAGCAGACATTTAGTGATGATCTCACTGTATGTGGTCTTTTAGCGCCTCTTAGTGGTGAACTTGTGGAGTGGTGTTAGTCTGGGTGACGAGTGTAACTGTTGAGTGAGACACACCGAGCCTGCATGCTGGTAGCACCTTAGCCACAGCTCAGGTGGAGAAGCTCTCTTTGTTACATGTTATTGCGACAAAGAGAAAACGATTGTTGACAGATGGATTGTTGTTTTGTGTGTCTGCAGTCTGTCAGGCTGTCTGATCACAGAGGAAGGCTGTACTTCTCTGGCCTCAGCTCTGAGCTCCAACCCCTCCCATCTGAGAGAGCTGGACCTGAGCTACAATCATCCAGGAGACTCAGGAATGAAGCTGCTGTCGGCTGGACTGAAGGAACCAGGCTGGAGACTGGACACTCTCAGGTATGGAGAGAATGTCTGATAGAGGAGGAAGAGCTGGAAACATGTCCTGTGTCCTTCACTCACTTCCTGTTTGTTTCCTGCAGATGAGACATGAACAATTACACATGCAGGTAGTGCTGGGCGATATGACGATATATATCGTGTGGAGGATAGAAAAGTGTCTATCGTGCCATTTGTCTTCTGTCGTTTATATCGTACTAACCCAAATTTGATAAATTATTACATAAACTATATAATTAACCCTTTACAACCAGTCGGAGCAGGCACACTCTGTTTTACCTAACTATTTTTAAATCCCTGTAGAACTGTAGCCACGTAAGGTAGCGCAATAATTTTATTTGCATGTGAAACCGGAGGACTTGTACTTACATCTTATGCCATTAGCTTGTCCTAGGTCATGGTTTCCTTCCACATATAACTGCACATGTAACTTGCAAAAATTGCATAAGAAGCACTTGCAGCAACAAAAACATAATATTCCAAACTTGCAGCAACAAAAAGATAATATTCCAGAAACACGCTTTGCCGACGTTCATAAGACTTCCTACGTTGGCATATATGTCAGCGTGAACTAACTGTCCGCCATTACCTGCCCAAAACTGGAAGTGACGTCATTTTTGCAAAAAGCCTATGTTGGTGTTTTTAAAAGTCATGTTTTACTTTGTGCTTTCCTGTATCATTTCTGGGATGCTTAGAACTCAAATTACGCTGTTGGAAATACTTTATTTTGATGCATTATAATATTTATGTACATTTTTCCTGTAGTATATAAAAATTAGTGTATCTCAAAAATAAAACTATGAAGACACTCAAAATAAATTTCTCGTGGTTGGAAACTTTTGTATTTACAGTTTTGAGGAATACACCTCTTAAATTTTTTTTAACTAGAAATATATATAAAAACCAAAACAACAAGTTTTTGCAATTTATGAAGTTACTATTTACTTAATGTCTACATATTATTAAAATTTGGGCTATAACGGTTGTAAATATATATGGAAACTTGAAATACTCCCACAAATGGCACTACAGCATGTAAAAACAGAAAGATAAGCTCTGGCGGTCTTGGTTCTATGGTAGGTCTTAAAGGGTTAAATAGCCTGTGGCAAATATATTAGTGTTGTCTTCTAACTGTACATGCTCTTAACTTTATGCAAGAAAAAATAAAGTATTAAAAAAAATGATATTTTTCGTGAAGAAATTCCGTCTTGTGGTTTGCGAGCTGGTGCTGCTGTCCGTGCACCCGGATTTGCGACATACTTTATGGTAACTCCAAACAAAGACTGCACCCTCGGCACTCGCTGTTTACAGACTGCGTACTTTCTAGATGACCACGGGTCAGGTGGTATATCGTGATATATATCGTTATTGTGATATAAAATAATTCATATCGTGATAAATATTTTTTCCATACTGCCCAGCACTACATGCAGGAATATTTTCAGGGATAGACACACTAGTCTAGCTGGATAGTACATGGATATTTATGTACGGGGTCTCCAAGGAGCATTAATGATAACTGATAAGTCATGTTGAGAGTTTCATTAAAAGTGGACCTACAGTTAGGTCCATAAATATTTGGAAAGAGACAACATTTTGTAACTTTAGATACACTTTATTAGGTCACAGGTGTACCTGAGATAGTGGTCACTGTGTACCTATTAATGTGTCAGCCATGTGTATGTTTCCCATGCTGTATCTCCACAGTCACAGTGGCAGTCAGAATGATGAAACAATCTGTGAATCATTTCAGTCTGTGTGTGTGACAAAGAGACAGACAGGAGCAGCTAACATTTGGAAATGGAAGCTTAAATACTGGAAACTCTACATTCGCAGCTGAATTCACAATAAATTTGTTCTCAAGTGCACATTTAGCAGCTAATGCTAATACTGTTTTCCCTTGCTTTCTACAACTTGAGCAGCTATTGCTAAGTAGGCCACTTTGCTCTGCTAAGGATTTGTGTGACCATGATGAAAACTCTGATAAGCTAATGCTGCTAAGCTAATGCTGTTTAGCATTAACGTCACATCATTATAACGCAAGAGAAAAGGGTATTAGCATTAGCTACTAGTGCTTATTCACCCCAAATTACCTTTAGCTGCTAATGGCAGCCTACTTAGCATTAACCCCTTACTAATATAATGCTAATTTACATCAAATTAGCATTAGCTGCTCAAGTTGTTATAAGAAAAGAGAAAACGGTATTAGCATTAGCTGCTAATAATTATTCACCCCTAATTAGAATAAGCCGCTAAAGGCAGCCTACTTAGCATTAACTTCTCACTTCGTTGTTACCCAACAGAAAAGAGTATTAATATTAGCTACTATCATTTTTAATAAGTAAGAGAAAACATTGAGTGGCTAATTCTAAGTACGCTGTTGTAAATAGCTAATGCTAATTTGATGTGAGTTAGCATTATTGGATAATGCTAACTCACATCAAATTAGCATTAGCTATTTAAAAAGTGAAAGTAGTGTTAGCATTAGCTGCTGATATTGTTAAAAAGTAATAAAAAGTAAGATAAAACATTGCTATCAGTAGCGGATAATGCTAACACACATCAAATTAGCATGACCTAATAATGGTAGCCTTCTTAGCATTAACTGCTCATATTGTTATAATGCAAGGGAAAAGAGTTGGCAAAAACATTGTTAGCATTAGTGGATAATGCTAATTCACCTAAATTAGCATTAGCTAAGAAAATAGCATTAGCAAGAAAATATGGTATTAGCATTAGCTTCTAATGCATATTTCATCTAAAATTAGAATTAGCCACTAATGGTAGCCTATTTAGCATTAACTCTTCACATTGCAGGGGAAAAGTTAAGATTGAATTAAAAAAGTGTTCACATTAGGTCTTGTATTGTTACTTGAACAGTTTAGCCTTATTTCTGGCTATAAGCTGAATCTCACCAAGAGTGAACTGTTCCCCCTGAATGCTGCTGCACAGAAATATCAGTGTACAACACTGCCTTTTCGAGCTGTATCGGACAACTTTACATATTTAGGGGTTAAAATTACAAATCAATTTCATGCTCTTTTCAAGCTTAATTTTGACCCACTTGTGAAGAAAGGCAGGATTTAGACAGATGGTCTCTACTCCATCTGTCTGTAGCAGGGCGCATAAATACAATTAAAATGAATATCCTCCCAAGATTTTCTTTTCTTTTTCAGTGTGTCCCTGTATTTATCCCAATTTCCTTTTTTGTTAAATTAGACAAGATTCTCTCTGGGTTCATTTGGAACAAAAAAACCCCTAGAATACGCAAGACATATCTTCAAAGACCGAAAAAGATGGGAGGGATGGCTTTACCAAACCTTATGTTCTATTATTGGGCATGTAATATTCGTATTCTCAGGTACTGGCTACAGGGGGAAGGCATGAATAATGCCCCGGCGTGGCTGAGCTTGGAGATTTCCTCTTGTGCCTTATCCTCTTTACCAGCCCTGATTTATGCCCAAAAGCAGCCTCCGAGTGCAGGTTTTTATAATAACTCTATTGTCAAAGTTACCTTGAAAATATGGTATCAATTTCGTCGTTATTTTAAGTTGATCTTTTTTTCCCTTCAGTCACCTATTTTGAAAAATCCCTCTTTTCAGCCTTCGTTAGTTGATGGTGCTTTTTATTTGTGGTCCTCTTTGGGTATCAGGTCTTTTTCTGATCTGTATATTCAGAATACATTTGCCTCCTTTGAACAGCTATCTTTGAAATTTGGCCTTCCAAAAAGTCACTTTTTTCGCTACTTACAAATCCGGAGTTTTGTTAAAGAGAAATCCTCTCAGTTCCCATCTAGATCTCCTTGTCATGACTTTGATAACCTTCTATCACCTCCCCCTCCATCACAGAGCCTGATTTCCTGTCTGTATGGGAGAATATGTTCCTTTGGCAACTTCTCAACCTCAGCTATTAAAAAGGCATGGGAGCAGGATTTGGGGTGTGTGATTCAGGATGACTCTTGGGATAAAATTCTTTACCGGGTCCATGGCTCCTCACTATGTGCCAAACACGGGTTGATTCAATGTAAGATTTTGCACCGCGTACACTGGACTAAAGCCAGATTAGCTCAAATATACCCCAACCTTAGCCCTGATTGCGACCGTTGTCATCAAACACCTGCCTCTCTAATACATATGTTTTGGTCATGTCCATCCCTCAAACAATACTGGATTAATATTTTTCTGACTTTATCAAAGATCATCCAGCTAACCCTCCAACCTGTGCCCTTAACTGCTTTGTTTGGGGTTCTTCCCGATACAGTTGTCTTGCCGACGCCCCAAGCGGATTTGGTAGCATTTCTCACCTTATTGGCAAGACGCAGATTATTGTTATGTTGGAAATCCCCTTCTCCCCCATCCTGGGAAATCTGGATCAGAGACGCTTTGCATTTTAGCAAACTCGAAAAGGTCTTGTATTGTTAAAAAGTAAGAAAATACATTGTTAGCATAAGTGGATAATGCTAATTCACCTCAAATTAGTATTAGCTAATAACGGCAACCTACTTAACATTTGCTGGTCACATTGTTATATATAGCAAGAAAATATGGTATTAGCATTAGCTGCTAGCATCAGCCTACCTAGCACTAGCTGCTCACATTGTTAAAGGGAAGGGAAAACAATATTAGCAGTAGCAGGCAATAATAATTCACCCCTAATTAGAATTAGCCACTAATGGCAGCAGTCTATTTAGCTGTAGCTGCTCACATTGCTATAAAGCAAAGGAAAACGATATGAGCATTAGGTTTTGCTAGGGAAAAGAGTGTTAGCATTAGCAGTTCACATTGTTAAAAAGTTAAGGGAAATAGTGTTAGCATTAGCTACTCACATTGTTAAAAAGTAAGTGTTAACATTAGTGCATAATAGAGATGGCACGATACCACTTTTTTATGTCCGATACCGATACCGATATCATAAATTTGGATATCTGCCGATACCGGTATGAATCCGATATAGTGTATTTTTCAATGAATAAAACTGTTTTTTTAATATCTTGCTGGATTTTGTATAAGTTTATCCTCAAGTTTAAATAAACAACAACACTAAAGCTATTCTGTTATACCTGTATGTAAAAAATACATTGCACCCAAAATATTTCGTAGTTCAGCAACACTGATCAATCTAATAAACTTAAACCTACTCCATCCTCCCTATTCTGGTATTTTAAAGAGTACTTAGCAGAAATATTAAGCAACCTAACTAATAGGGTTGCAAACTCCCAGCAAAAAAAAAAAAATAGGGAACCACCCCCACCCTCCACCTCATGATGCTTAATCGATGTAATCAACTTTAATTTGATGCAGTGTGAAAAAAAAATGCACAGAAATAAATTATTTTTCAAGAAAAATTAAATAGATTCAACATCTTTCTTCTACAGAATTGCAGACTGCACAGATGGTACCTTCCCAAAGGAAAAAGTACTATAGCTTACTAGGGTATATTAGACTTAACAGTTACTATATACAGTAATGGACTTCTATATATTTTACACAAGATTAAAACTTTGGGTGTAAGATTCAGATAATTATTTATTAAAAGCTAGACATTTTAAATGAGAATAAGAAAGAAAAGTATGTCTTTGTGCCCCCTTTTCCCTGTTCATGCCCTATCGGCCCCCCTGGCTAAACTTTGCTAGATCCGCCCCTGCACAGTTACCAGCCGTCAGCTACGTAGAAAAAGATCCTGGTCTAGAAAGTAATATTAAATAAATTCTAACGACAGCTTATGAAGGTTAAACGTGCTGCTGTTGTTCAGCTGCTGGTTTCCTCTTTCTGGTGCAAAGTGGGCCAAAAACAAAGAAGAGAGACGGACTCGCGACAGAAAAGCCGATCAGCTGATCATTAAGCAGTTTCATGACTAAAGTAGCAGCAGGAGACGGAGGGAGAGAGAGGCAGTCGCTCCATATATCGGTTGTTAAGCTTAACGTGGGAATGCTTTACAAACATTCAGAGATGAACTTCTCTCTGGGATAACTTCCTCGGAGATGAAATGCCGGATTGCTATCGAGGCTACAAATACACACAGCCGCTCTATCACGTGAGCACACTGCTCCGACGTGCTACGGTTATGAGCCGAGTTACGCCGTGTCGCAAGTTTTGTGAGGTGCTTTGTTGATATTTAATGGATCGGATTACATTTTTTATTTCTCTCCGATATCCGATCCAGTAATTTACGTCAGTATCGGACCGATACTGATACGTAATATCGGATCGGTCCATCTCTAGTGCATAATGCTAATTCACGTCAAGTTAGCATTAGTTAATAACGGCAACCTATTTAGCACTAGCAGATAATGTTGACCTTGGCCCACTGGAAAAGTTCAGAACTAAAGATTTAGGAGTGTTTCTCGATAGCTCTTTCTCATTTGAGAAACAAATAAATTCTGCTTTTAAAACCAGCTGTAAGGTTTATATTGTTGATTGTCATTTATGCTTAGAAATATTTACTCATATATGGTTAGAGTTTTATAATTGATTGCATAATGATAGAGGTTTGATCCTTAGTAGTCTGTAAAGACTCTGTGTGCCTTCCAGAGTGCTCTGGCATGCACACACAACTTGGGGTCATGAGAGAGGTCGTACCTTCTCTTACTCATTTATGGTTTAGGACAGGGGTCGGCAACCTGCGGCTCCACATGCGGCTCTTTAGTCCTTTTAGTGCGGCTCTGCGTGGTTTGGGAAAATAAATTAGTTTTTTAAGTAATTAGCTGAAGTGTGTTTTACTCATGTTAGTTCTTTTTTAACTTGTATTTCGAAATTGGAAGATTATTGTGATATTGAAATATAAATATAAAATTATATTCTATTATTTTTTGATCACTCATAATAAGCGTCACACTCGCGGAAGCCGGTGTACCCGCCGAAACACCGTGCATTTATCGAGACTTTCAACCCCAGGTAGGCCAATTATGGATCTTCGGATCCACATTATGTCAGCAGCTGTTCTCCACCGTGAACTATGGCAAAAACAAAAACGCTCACGCCTCACAGATGACAGCTTACAGTCCTGCATAAAGAGGAAAGTGACTTCGTACAGCCCTGATCTGCAGACGCTGTGAGCAGAGGTTCGGGACCAGAAGTCCCATTGTAAACATATCACGGCAGACCCGACGATGTTTGCATGAACATGCTTTTCAGCATCTCTTTATTGACATTTTTCACACACGGTTGCTGTACGCATACAGCCGGCTGTAGCTTTGCAGCTCACAGCCCGACACACACCAACACAACAGCAGAGAGAGCACAGACTTTAAGGCGGCGAGGCGTGATTGCGGGTGCCGCTCAGGTGCATCCGCCTCCCCTGCAGCGGCACTGCAGACCACGCCCCACCACACACATTAACCAGGTAAAATACATATTTAGGCAGAATTTTGCAAATATCTATTTTTCATCTTTCAGCAGCATAGAGCTTTTTTCCAATTATTTTTATAAGTCAGGTCAAGGCTCCAAAAGCCCAAAGGTGATATGAGGGTGGCGGCTCACAACAGTTTTTGTTTGCTGGATCATTTTAGTTCAGCTGGGTGTCTTTCCTTTTGTTATATTTCTTTAAGAGTTCAAAATGTGTTAATTACATAAATAGAATGTAATTTTCTCTCTAGCACTTCATGGATTTCATAAGCAACACACCTTAGTTGTTCACACAAAGGTAAAAAACAATATATACAGTGTTATCTTCATTTTAGATGTCAAAAAGTATTTGTGGCTCCCAGAGTTTTCTTTTGCGTGGAAATCGCGTCTAAATGGCTCTTTGGGTGTTAAAGGTTGCTGAGCCCTGGTATAGGAGGACACCTACTCTGTGTCTGCTTAAGTATAAGAGCCCTTTGTTAGGGGGACCGCTGGACTCTTAGCACCAGCTTTGGGGTCACAGGGTCACATCTGGAACACACACACACACACACACACACACACACACACACACATATACCTGCACTATGCACAGACTGGTACTCTTTGTTCATACCTGTGTAAGATGTCATATTTTAATGAACTTATGCATATTCATGTAACCTCATAAAGAGCAGTGTTACGAGGGAGCAGACGAGAGCGACTGAGGTCAAGCGAAGGAACGGCGCTGTCACAGTTCTCTCTCAAACTATGATCTCGAGATCATAGTTTGATCTCGTGCATGAGATCAAAGAGCTCTGCTTGGTGCTTTTTGCTGTTGTAGTAGAATTGTCTGGTTCCAGCGGTGGGTCTGTGCTAGATGACCCATCACCAGCTTTTTCCAGCTTTTTCCACTGGTTACCAGTACGTCGTAGAATCCACTTCCAGATCTTGTTGTTTGTCTTTAAGTCTCTGAATGGATTGGCTCCATCTTATCTCTCTTTAACAAAAATAATCCAAGTCGAGCCCTCAGGTCTGCAGATAAGCAGCTTCTGACCAGAACTAGACGTAAAAACAGAGGTGAGCTTTATCGATCGCTGCAGCCAAACTCTGGAACAGTCGCCCTTCACATCAGGTCGTCACCAACACTCGACATTTTTAAAGCCCGGTTGGAAACACATTTGTACTCTGTAGCTTTCAATTCTGATGAGTCTTTATAGTAATTACTGTGTATGTTTCCTATTTTATCTCTACTCTGTGCAGCACTTTGGCTCAACCTGTTTTTAAATGTGCTGATAAATAAATGTAGATTTCTTTGAATAAAACAGTGGAGCCGAGCTTTGAGCCGTCCTCAGTGTGTAACAGTGTGTGTATGAGAGCCATGTAATGTCCATGTGTGCATGCTGACTGTGCTGCTCTGACCCCCCTCCTCCTTTCAGGGTGGAGCCTGCTGGAGTCCGATGGTTGAGACCAGGTCTGAGGAAGTGTAAGTGTGTTTTTAATGGGATTCATGAAAACAAAGCAGCACACATTCAACCATCTTCATCATGTCAGGAGTCATCATCAAAGTGTCAATCAATGAACAGATGATGGATCAATAACTGCAGCTGGATTGTGTTTGTTCTCTCCATCAGATTCCTGTCAACTCACAATCGACACAAACACAGTGAACACAAAGCTCCAACTGTCTGACAACAACAGGAAGGTGACACGTGTGAAGGAGATTCAGTCATATCCTGATCATCCAGACAGATTTGATGTTTGTCAGCTGCTGTGTAGAAATGGTCTGACTGGTCGCTGTTACTGGGAGGTCGAGTGGAGAGGACACGTTTATATATCAGTGAGTTACAGAAGCATCAGAAGGAAAGGAAACAGTTATGACTGTTTGTTTGGATACAATGATCAGTCCTGGAGTCTGTGGTGCACTGAAGATGGTCCTTATTCTGTCTGGCACAATAAGAGACAAACACTCATCTCCTCCTCCTCCTCTGTCTCTAACAGAGTAGCAGTGTATGTGGACTGTCCTGCTGGCACTCTGTCCTTCTACAGAGTCTCCTCTGACACTCTGATCCACCTCCACACCTTCAACACCACATTCACTCAAACTCTTTATCCTGGGTTTTGGGTGGGTCGTGGTGCCTCAGTGTCCCTGTGCTGAGTGGAGTGTAAAGAGTGTCTCCTGTTAGAGAAACACTCTGACTGTTGAACAGATAGTTCAGTCTGTACATGTCTGTCTCTTTCACTCACAAACACGTTTTCAGATTCATGGATTCAATCAGTGGATGTTTGAAACTCTTCTAAATGATTCCTTGTAAACTTCTTCCTCTTCAGTCACAAACAAACAGGAAGTGATGTCACATGTGTTCCTGTCCACACAGCAGAATGAGTCTATTGCTGACAATCAGTGATGTACAAACAGAGTGAGCATTTCTGAGGCCCAAAATAAACTGAGTAGTTCACTGAATGAACAATGGACTGTGAGCTCAGTTCCTTCATCATTAGTGTGGATTATATATGTATATGTATTATATTAGTATCATATATATCAGGTGCTGCTGCTGCTGGTTTCAGTCATTGTGCAAATGTGCTGTTTGTAAGGTTGTAAAGCTGCAGTCAGCTGAGACTGAAGAAGTCACCTGATCAGTGAGCAAACGTTTCTGAAAACGTCCAGATGAACAGAATCAACCTTTTGGGATCAGCCAGCAATGCAGCATCATTGTTGTTCAGGTTCAGAGGTTTGCAGGAATGAACTGATGACCAGAAACAGCTGCAGTCCAATAAAATGCCAGCTGGAGTTCAGCTGCATTTGAAGAAGTCAAAGAAAAGTAAGGATGGCAAAGGGCGATGTTTTCTTCCAAAGAACTGAAAACATGGTCGACGCCTCATTAGAAGAATAATCTGGACATTTGTGAGGAACTCTAACCAAGAAAGCAACACAAGAAAGCAACGTCACACAGATCCAACAGACAGTTTCCATGACTGGAAGTGTTCAGTGTAAAAATGCTACATTGCATTATTGCATCCTCTCACCACAGGAGGCGCTGTTGGCACCACTGATTGCTGATCAGCTGTTCTCTGATGATCTGATTGATACTGTGAATAACGGGACTCACTGAACTCTGTGACACAGTGAAGATTACAGAGTTTAACATCTGACTGACGTCACACAGACAGAAGGATGAACCAGTGAGGCACAGAACACAGTTACTGGAGATACTGGATCAGCTCCATGTACAGTGGCCCAGTCTGACCTCTGACCCTTTGCTGCAGGTCTTCTGTGTTATCTCCACTTTCATGTCTGATCTTCTGCTGTATCGTCCAAAATAAACATCTGAATCATTTCCAACACTTCAGCAGATCTTTAGTTTGGGCGGTACAGTAAAAAATAACACATATTGTACTATACTGCCCACTTCCTGATCTTATTGGATCTGTGTGTGAGGTTGGTGAAGGAAACACATGTTTACTGAGTGAATCGCTGCCATTAGGAACTAGTTTTCATATCACAGCCTAGAAATCACACAGGACCATTTCTGCAAGTGAAAAGTCGTCATTGGAGGAAAATAATTGTGTAGTTTGTGCGATTGTTGTTTGTAAATGAAGAATTGTCCCAACTACATGTGCTGCTGACCTTTGACCTTTTCTTTAGGTGCACAGAGGAGTCTGTGGAAACATCCAGAGCTGAGGCAGTGCTACAGATGTCTTCAAATAAAGTGGTGTATTATCCATGTTTTCTATGGATCACATCAATATCCTGATCTAACAAGCCCCCTTTTTGTGGATTTTAGAGCCTCTGACTTTTGCTGCTTCTGCGTCTCATTTCAAGCACAAGAGCAAGAAGTGGATGAAGAAATGGGGCGAGTGGGGTCAGTGTGGTGCATGTCAGCTGTGCTCATGCTTTCACAAAGAACATGTGTATTCATTGGCAGCATTAAGCTGCACTTTAGTCTTCATAATAATAAAGTATTGTGACTTTATTATTGTGAATCCTCACAGTCATGTTGCAGCTCTGCTTTGCTTTAAGAAAATGTTCTACCAGGATGTTACTTTCCTAAACGTGTTCTCCAAATGTTCCCAAAGACTTTGTTCTAAGTAGTTCTACATGATGAAACATTCACACTAAGTTTAAGAAGGACACACAAACACCATCTGTGCTTTCATCATGTGTACAAACGTGTTCAGATGTCAAATGTACCGTGAATGGATGCAAATGTGGATCGTTCCAATAAAATGAGACAGTTTTGTAAGTGGATCCCAGTTTGAAGTTCATTGAAACCTATAAGAACATGTTATTCAAACCAACTTTATCCAACAGGAAGAAGCATCAGGGGAACAGGAAACATTCAAACATGTTTACTGTAAGAACTGCACAAAGGTTGGAAACACAATCCTACACACGACCACTTTAAAATGGACATTTAGCTTTTCAAACATCAGGGAGTGCTGCAATAACAACACTGTGCCCATTCTGATCAAATTGAAAGATTTGTAGAGATTTATCCATGTGCTGGAAAAGGATTTGATATCAACATATATGCAGATTAGTAGGAGCATTTTCTTCATATTGATTTAGAGTTCAGTACTAGGAATATGTAGAATTAACATCTGTGTACATGACGAGTGATGAAAATTCAAACTTTCAAAGGACGTCAGAATTGGTGTCTCTATCTGTGACTGTCCCAGAGGAACCTACCTGAGGGAGCTGTCATAAACATGTCATATTTACATGTATAGATCATTAAATTATTTATATTCAATAGTAAATAGTCAATTTCATATGTTAAAACAACAGTTCTAAACATTAGCTAAGTTTTGCTACCCTTACCATCAATTGACAAATCAACCGTTTGGTTGAGCATGTTTTTAAAAAAATATTATGGATTTATTACAGCTATTTTCTGGTATCAAATGACATAATCATGTTCAGTAAAGACTCTGACATGTTTATACTGCAGAAAAATGTACTTACCTTTAAAAGTTTACAAGGAATCATTTAGAAGAGTTTCAAACATCAATTGATTGAATCCATGAATCTGAAACGTGTTTGTGAGTGAAAGAGACAGACATGTACAGACTGAACTATCTGTTCAACAGTCAGAGTGTTTCTCTAACAGGAGACACTCTTTACACTCCACTCAGCACAGGGACACTGAGGAACCAGGAGACCAGAGACTAAACCCAGGATAAAGAGTTTGAGTGAATGTGGTGTTGAAGGTGTGGAGGTGGATCAGAGTGTCAGAGGAGACTCTGTAGAAGGACAGAGTGCCAGCAGGACAGTCCACATACACTGCTGCTCTGTTAGAGACAGAGGAGGAGGAGGAGGAGGAGATGGATGTTTGTCTCTTATTGTGAAGGACAGAACGAGGACCATTATAATCACACTCCAGACTCCAGGACTGATCATTGTGTCCAAACCAACAGTCATTACTGCCTCCTTTCCTTCTGATGCTTCTGTAACTCACTGATATCTCAACATATCCTCGCCACTTGACCTCCCAGTAACAGCGACCAGTCAGACCATTTCTACACAGCAGCTGAGGTTGAGCATCAAATCTGTCTGGATGATCAGGATATGACTGAACCTTCCACACACGTGTCACCTTCCTGTTGTTGTCAGACAGTTGGAGCTCTGTGTTCACTGTGTTTGTGTCGATTGTGAGTTGACAGGAATCTGATGGAGAGAACAAACACAATCCAGCTGCAGTTATTGATCCATCATCTGTTCATTGATTGACACTTTGATGATGACTCCTGACATGATGAAGATGGTTGAATGTGTGCTGCTTTGTTTTCATGAATCCCATTAAAAACACACTTACACTTCCTCAGACCTGGTCTCAACCATCGGACTCCAGCAGGCTCCACCCTGAAAGGAGGAGGGGGGTCAGAGCAGCACAGTCAGCATGCACACATGGACATTACATGGCTCTCATACACACACTGTTACACACTGAGGACGGCTCAAAGCTCGGCTCCACTGTTTTATTCAAAGAAATCTACATTTATTTATCAGCACATTTAAAAACAGGTTGAGCCAAAGTGCTGCACAGAGTAGAGATAAAATAGGAAACATACACAGTAATTACTATAAAGACTCGTCAGAATTGAAAGCTACACAGTACAAATGTGTTTCCAACCGGGTTTTAAAAATGTCGAGTGTTGGTGACGACCTGATGTGAAGGGCGACTGTTCCAGAGTTTGGCTGCAGCGATCGATAAAGCTCACCTCTGTTTTTACGTCTAGTTCTGGTCAGAAGCTGCTTATCTGCAGACCTGAGGGCTCTGCTTGGATTATTTTTGTTAAAGAGAGATAAGATGGAGCCAATCCATTCAGAGACTTCAAGACAAACAACAGGATCTGGAAGTGGATTCTACGACGTACTGGTAACCAGTGGAAAAAGCTGGTGATGGGTCACAGAGCCACTGCTGGAACCAGACAATTCATGAGAGAGAGAACTGTGACAGCGCCGTTCCTTCACTTGACCTCAGTCGCTCTGCTCCCTCGTAACACTGCTCTTTATTGAGGTTACATGAATATGCATAAGTTCATTAACATATGACGTCTTACACAGGTATGAACAAAGAGGACCAGTCTGTGCATAGTGTGTGTGTGTGTGTGTGTTCCAGATGTGACCCTGTGACCCCAAAGCTGGTGCTAAGACTCCAGTGGTCCCCCTAACAAAGGGCTCTTATACTTAACCAGACACAGAGTAGGTGTCCTCCTACACCATAAATCAGTAAGAGAAGGTACGACCTCTCTCATGACCCCAAGCTGTGTGTGCATGCCAGAGCACTCTGGAAGGCACACAGAGTCTTTGCAGACTACTAAGGATCAAACCTCTATCATTATGCAATCGATTATCAAACTCTAAGCATATATGAGTAAATTTTTCTAACCATAAATACCAATCAACAATATAAACCTTACAGTTGGTTTTAATGACAGAATTTATTTGTTTCTCAAATGAGAAAGAGCTATCGAGAAACACTCCTAAATCTTTAGTTCTGAACTTTTCCAGTGGGCCAAAGTCAACATTATTCAATAATGCTAATTCTTTTCTTTTTCTACCATTAGTGGCTAATTCTAATTAGGGGTGAATAATTATTACCAGCTAATGCTAATATCGTTTTCTCTTCCCTTTTAACAATGTGAGCATCTAGTGCTAGGTAGGCTGATGCTAGCAGCTAATGCTAATTTGATGTGAATTAGCATTATATCAGTGAGGAGTTAATGCTAAGTGGACTGCCTAATGCTAATACCATATTTTCTTGCTTTATAACAATATCAGTAGCTAATGCTAACACTACATTCCTTTCAATTAACCCTATTTAGCATTAATTAACTTCATTTAGCATTAAGAAGTTAATGCTAAATAGGCTACCATTGGTGGCTAATGCTAATTTTCGGTAAATAAGCATTCGCAGCTAATGCTAATACCATATTCTCTTCCATTATAACAATGTGAGCAGCTAATGCTAGGTACGTTGCCATTATTAGCCAATGCTAATTTGAGGTGAATTAGCATCATCTGCTAATGCTAACAATGTTTTTGCTAACTCTTTTCCCTTGCATTATAACAATCTGAGCAGGTAATGCTAAGAAGGCTGCCTTTATTAGCTAATGCTAATTTGATGTGTGTTAGCATTATCCGCTACTGCTAACAAAGTTTTTTCTTACTTTTTAATAATATGAGTAGCTAATGCTTATACTATTTTTCCTTCAATTTTAACAATGTGAGCAGCTAATAATGAGTAGGTTACCGTTATTAACTATTGCTAATTTTATGTGAATTAGCATTATGAAATAATGCTAACTATTTTCCCTTGCGTTATAACGATATGAGGAGTTAATGCTAAGGAGGCTGCGATTACTAGCTAATGCTAATTTGATGTGAATTAGCATCATCTGTTAATGCTAACTCTTTTCCCTTGCATTATAACAATGTGAGAAACTAATGCTAAGAAAGCTGCTATTATTATCTAATGCTAATTTGATGTGAGTTAGCATTATCCGATAATGCTGTCACTTTTCATTTGCATTATAACGATGTGAGGAGTTAATGCCAAGTATACTGCCATTAGCGGCTAATTCTAATTAGGAGTGAATAATTATTACCAGCTAATGCTAATACCGTTTTTCTCTTTCCTTATAACAACTTGAGCAGCTAATGATAATTTGATGTGAATTAGCATTATATTAGTGAGCAGTTAATGCTAAGTAGGCTACCGTTATTGACTCCTTGTCACCTTGTCCCTGTGTATGAGCCCTTAGTGCGCAGGGAGCTACCAGCCACCCGCACAGTACAGAGATGGTCGGAGGAGAGAGAGGAGGCTCTTAAGGATTGTTTTGAGTCGACTGTGTGGGAGGTGATCTGTGACGACCACGGAGAGGACATCGACAGCCTTACTACCTGCATTACTAACTATATTAATTTCTGTGTGGATAACACCGTACCTACCAGGACTGTACGGTGTTTCTCCAACAACAAACCTTGGATTACCCCAGAAATTAAAGCCGTCCTCAAGCAGAAGAGGAGGGCCTTCAAATCCAGAGACAAAGAGGAGTTGAAAAGGGTACAGAGAGAGCTGAGGGGACTGATAAGGAATGGGAAGGACAGCTACAGGCAGAAGATGGAGAACCAGCTTCAGCAAAACAACATTGGTGAAGTCTGGAGAGGCCTCAGAACCATCTCAGGCCACAAACATCAGAACTCTCTGCCTGGGAGGGATGTGAGGTGGGCAAATGAACTGAATCATTTCTTCAACAGATTTGATTCAGCCATGAGGCAGTCTCCAACATCGGCTGCAGACTCACCCACCCCCACTGCTGCTGCTCCACCTCTGACACCTCAGACACTTCACACCTCCTCTATTCACCCTGCTCACGCCTCCCCACCCCCAACAACAGCATCCAATACACACTCATCACAAGGCTCCAGCCTGTCTCTCTCAACCACCCAGGTTAGGAGGGAACTGAGGAGGATTAATGGCAAGAAGGCAGCGGGCCCAGATGGCATCAGCTCAAGGGTCATCAGGTCCTGTGCAGACCAACTGTGTGGGGTGATGGAGCACCTCTTCAACCTGAGCCTGAGGCTGGGAAGAGTCCCACAGCTCTGGAAAACCTCCTGTGTTGTTCCAGTGCCAAAGACTTCACGCCTCAAGGACCTCAACGGCTACAGGCCGGTGGCTCTGACATCCCACCTGATGAAGACCCTGGAGCGGCTGGTCCTGCCTCAGCTTCGGCACCTGGTGAGCTCATCACTGGACCCACTTCAATTTGCCTACCAGCCTGGCATTGGAGCGGATGATGCCATCATTCACCTCCTACATCGTTCCCTCGCTCACCTGGAGACCGCTGGGAGCACTGTGAGAATCATGTTCTTTGATTTCTCCAGTGCCTTCAACACTATTCTTCCCTCGGTTCTGAAGGACAAGCTGGAGAACTCTGGAGTGGACCATCACCTCACTACCTGGATTTTGGACTACCTCACCGACCGACCACAGTATGTGAGGACTCAGGGCTGTGTGTCGGACAGGGTCTTCTGCAGTACGGGGGCCCCACAGGGAACGGTTCTGGCTCCGTTCCTCTTCACCATCTACACTGCAGACTTCTCCCACAACTCCACCCAGTGCTTCCTGCAGAAGTTCTCTGATGACTCTGCAATAGTCGGCCTCATCACTGATGGGGACGACAAGGAGTACAGAGGACTGACTCAAGACTTTGTGGACTGGTGCCAGCTGAACTACCTCCAGATCAATGCCAGTAAAACCAAGGAGCTGGTGGTAGACTTCCGCAGGCACAAACATCCTCCACTGCAACCACTGAACATTCAAGGTATGGACATCGAGGCTGTGGACAGCTACAGGTAACTTGGTGTTCATCTGAACAACAAACTGGACTGGACTCATAACTCAGACGCCCTCTACAGGAAAGGGCAGAGCAGGCTGTACCTGCTGCGGAGACTCAGGTCGTTTGGAGTGGAGGGCCCACTCCTGAAGACCTTCTATGACTCTGTGGTGGCCTCAGCCATCTTTTACGGTGTGGTCTGCTGGGGCGGCAGCATCTCTGCTGGGGACAGGAAGAGACTGAACAGGCTGATCCGAAGGGCCAGCTCTGTTCTAGGATGCCCTCTAGACCCAGTGGAGGTGGTGAGTGACAGGAGAATGGTGGCTAAGCTGTCATCCCTGTTGGACAACATCTCCTACCCCATGCAGGAGACTCTGACAGCCCTGAGCAGCTCCTTCAGTGGCTGCGGCACCCACGGTGTGGGACGGAGAGATTTCACAGGTCTTTCCTCCCCACTGCTGTCAGACTGCACAACAAAGACTTCCACTCATGTGCAATAACACCAAGTGCTATAATCTTTTCTGGCATCATTGTATTTTTACTCAGTTGTATATAGCATTTGTATTCTATTTTTATCCTATTGTATATTTTATTCTATTTTATTTTACTGTATATAGTATTTTATTTTATTCTATTCTGTACAGTTGTGTATGGTATTTATTCTTATTGTATTCTAATTTTTGCTATACAACTTTTGCACTGTCCACTTCCTGCTGTGACAAAACAAATTTCCCACGTGTGGGACTAATAAAGGTTATCTTATCTTATCTTATCTTATCTTATCTTATCTTATCTTTTTTTTTAACTGGACGCCATTTTTCTATGTTTTTGTGTCTAAGCTACAGCTACAGCTGTTAAGAGGGAGCTGGAACAAATTACTCTTGCTATCTTTACCATCAAAAGAGCTGATGCCAGCACTCCTCCAGCCGATGTGGGTATAACCATCTAGGGTGTTCTGCATGACCTGGAAGACATGGCCTCTGCATGTGCACTCTTAATGGGTGGGATATATGCACTGAATCTCAGTTAACCTCGAGACTGAAAGCTTTCTTTGAAGTACTTCAGAAGTAAGAGACAATCAAAAGTATTGAGATTTAAAGGATTTAATTGAGAGATAATAGTTCACCAGAAATGTTGAAGGGTGGTGTGTATATTAGCGTTCAAGGTATATTGTTATGAGGTGGAAATATGTTCATATTCTGTTTGTGTTACATTGTGTGCATTGTAAAGGTAATTGCAACACATACTAAGAATAAGGGTAAGGTAGGAATGCAGGATGAATGTATATTTTGCAATTGTTTCCATGTTAAAATGTTAAAATGTTTACAACCCAAGATTTTTGCCCAAACAGTCAATAGCAGTCAAAGTCAAAGTCAGTTTTATTTGTCAATTTCTTCAGATGTACTTGCCATACAAAGGAATTGAAATTACGTTTCACACTGTCCCATGCGTAGACATAGACAACAATAAAGTGCAGATGCACAACATTTAGGTAACATACAGGATATAACAAGACAGGACCTAACATATAATAAAGTGTTCCAACAGTGTGCCCTGGAAAGTAGTGTACTAGTCTACTTGAGGTAGTCCCAGGTTGTGGTTGGTAAGTGTTTTTGTTTTAATGCAGCATAGACTGTAGCAGCAGTAATAGTAATATAAATAATATAAATAGTGCTAAAAAAAAATACTAAAAATATATAGCAGCAGGTGTGTGCAATTGTAATGCAGAGGTAGTTGTTTTCAGTCAGGAATGTTTTCCAGTTCTTGGTTCAGAGAGTGTTTCCTTGTTGTGGAGTGTGTGTATGTGTGTGTGTGTGTGTGTGTGTGTGTGGGGGGGGGGGGGGGGGGTGTAGAGTCCAGTCTGTCTTCCTATAGTTCTGCCAATCTGGTGGTTCTGCTGGCTGGGAGCCGGGAGGGGAGAGAGTTCAGCAGTCTCACAGCCTGGTGGATGAAGCTGTTGGTGAGCCTGGTAGTGCGGGAGCGGAGACTTCTGTATCTTTTCCCGGAGGGCAGGAGGCTGAACAGACAGTGCGCGGGGTGGGTTGCATCGTTGACAATTGTGATGGCTTTGCGGGTGAGGCGGGTGGTGTAGATGTCTTGCAGGGAGGACATCTACACCAGTCAATGCTAGTACTGTTTTCTCTTTCCTTATAATAATATGAGCAGTTAATGCTAATTTGATGTGAATTAGCATTATATTAATGAGGAGTTAATGCTAAGTAGGCTACCATTAGCAGCTAATGCTAATACTGTTTTCCCTTGCTTTCTACAACTTGAGCAGCTATTGCTAAGTAGGCCACTTTGCTCTGCTAAGGATTTGTGTGACCATGATGGAAACTCTGATAAGCTAATGCTGCTAAGCTAATGCTGTTTATAGGCTCTGTTAGAATCAATATTTCATTCTCATTCTGTTGTTTGAGAACAATAACAGAAAAATGTAAACTTGAGAACAAATTTATTGTGAATTCAGCTGTGAATGTAGAGTTTGTCATTATTTAAGCTTCCATTTCCAAATGTTAGCTGCTCCTGTCTGCCTCTTTGTGAACACACAGATTGAAATGATTCACATCCTTGTTTCATCCTTCTGTCACTGTGGACATACAGCATGGGAAACATACACATGGCTGACACTTTATTAGGTACACAGTGGCATCTATCTCAGGTACACCTGTGACCTAAATGTTCCTGCAAACAGACTCCTTGGAGACCCCCTACATACATATCCATGTACTATCCAGCTGACTAGTGTGTCTGTCCCTGAAAATATTCCTGCATGTGTGATTGTTTATGTGTCATCTGCACGAAACAAACAGGAAGTGACTGAAGGACACAGGAAATGTTTCCAGCTCTTCCTCCTCTATCAGACATTCTCTCCATACCTGAGAGTGTCCAGTCTCCAGCCTGGTTCCTTCAGTCCAGCTGACAGCAGCTTCATTCCTGAGTCTCCTGGATGATTGTAGCTCAGGTCCAGCTCTCTCAGATGGGAGGGGTTGGAGCTCAGAGCTGAGGCCAGAGAAGTACAGCCTTCCTCTGTGATCAGACAGCCTGACAGACTGCAGACACACAAAACAACAATCCATCTGTTATTCATCTCTATGGCAGCATAACTAAGGGATGGTTCAGGGTCACCTGATCCAGCTCTAACTATAAGCTTTATCAAAAAGGAAAGTTTGAAGCTGATCTTCAAAGTAGAGAGGGTGTCTGTCTCCTGAACTCAAACTAGGAGCTGCTTCCACACCCAGTCAAACATAGCCAGGCTTTCTTTGCTGCTTGACAAAACCTCAAATCCCAGTCAGAGATGATGAGCATCATCACAGTGATGATCATTTCTCTGTTAACCCAGGCTTTCTGCTTCAGGATCTGTGCACGCTCACAGAACAGAGAACTGGTGCCAGAGATCATAAAGAACATCAAACAGACAAATTCAACACTTTTAATGGAAATATGAGATTAATGCTGCAGACAATCATGAACCTGCTGAATTCATGAACATCAAGAACGCAGCGAGTAGTAAAATAAAGATTTGACCTCAGTGTTTCTGTCTATTCTTAACATATTCCTAACATGATAGCTGCACTTTAGAGCTCTAAAACTGGAACTGACACATATTTAAACACTGAGTGTTACTCAGTACATTCAGTTCTGACACTTGCCCACAGTCCAACAAAGGAAACATGGAGATCACATCAGTTTGTGACCAAAGTCTAATTATTAGTGCAAGTTAACCTGTTATTATCTCGTTAACTCATTAATTGATTAACACAACAATTATTTTATTGCACATTAACAGAGTTTTAAAAATCATGATTATTGTGAAAGTGCTCACTGGCTCTGAATATAAAAGCCATGGGTCACAGGAGGGATGTTGATCAGTGCTGGCTTGAAATGGGCGTCATTATGCGTCTCAACCAATGAGAGCATTGAGGGTGGGCCTAATACTACTGCAGCGCTCACATGACCCAGGACAGAAAGAAAGGGGCGGGGACAGAAACATGGAGACAGGTACAGATCTTTGACATGTTCATTTTAAACTGTTCCAGAGGGCAGTGTTGATACAACTAAAGTTATTTGGAAGTAAAGTTGAGTTTTTTATCGTTGGAGTACTTCAAGTCTGAAGTATCACTTAAATGCATTACACGCTGTTGATGGCAGAAAACAAACCACCCAAACAAACAGAGGTGGGAGGCTTGGGCAGACTATGTTGGATCAGTTTGTGGGAGGAGTCTAGATAAACTAAAGAAAGACAAGCTAACAAACACCATAGTGAAGTGAGTAGCTACAAACTGCAGGCCGATTAGTGTTGTTGAAGAAGTCGGTCTGAGGAACGTTCTTAGGATCAACAAATGATGGCATGTATGAGGCTCAAGACGCACCATCACAAGAAGAACACATGACCTTGTGGGCCACTTTAAACACAGTCCAGCAAACGCTGCAGAATTAGAACAGCAACAAACTGAACGTGGACAAAAGAAAGAGTCACTGATACAAGACAGTCCAACCAGATGGACTTCACTCTGGACATGATTCAAAAGGATCGGCAGAAACGAGCAGCCGCTCAGGGACGCCCCCTACACACAACACCAAGGTTGCCATGGCAACTACAGCTGACACGGACAGAGTGCAGAGGTTGGAAACACAGCTGGAAGTCTGCAGGTATATTTAACATGATGTATTTCTCAGTGTCTGTGTGTGAGAGACAAACAACCTCTGTATGTGTGTGTAAATACAGCATGAATATGTAGAGGACATGTTTGTGTATATAAGTAAATGAATGCTCTACGTCATTTGAAGCTTTGATTCTTGTTCCTGTAGCAGGTCTGTGACTGAACTTCTGGGAGGAGAAAAGTTGGTTTCATGCTCTGTGATTCTGCCTGTGTTTTGTCATCTCTCTCAGGTGATGGAGAGCTCAGATGATGACCCCGCCTACGTGGTCAAATTCAAGTCTGTATTCAGAACAGACCTGGAGACACGCAAACAAAATGCCAACATTGTATATGTGAAAACTGCTGCTGCACCGGAGCCAGATTCAAGGAGCTCAAGTGTTTACCCAGATCTGAGGGGCTGAAGTTCGGGCCTCAGCCACCAACTTACTGAAGGAACAGAGGGTTGTTGGAGGGAAATCTGTGTACAGTTCCAGCCACACTCAAGTACATCTTTGTTGGTTGTAGGACCAGCCTTACTGAGGGCAGATACACATGGAGACACAACCAGGTTCTCAGGTGTCTAGCCGAGAAAGTTGAGTGCAAAAGGAAATCCATCAACGCTCAAATCTTTCAAGAACCAAGAGGAGCGTCAGTTTTCATCAGCATTTGTCCGGGAAGGAGACAAGCCGAGGACAAGCCCCTCAAACCCAGAACTGGGCCCGCTAAAGGCCGCCCAGGGATTGGCAGATGCAGGTGGACTTGGATCTGAGGCAGAAGACAGAGGAAGATCAAGGTACGCCAGGTGGAAGTGGGGTGCAGGGGCTTTGTTTCCAGTGCAACAGCGAAGCTGCTTAGAGAGATCGGGATCAGAGGACAGGCGCAACGGCAGGCTATAAGAGAATGTAAGGGAATGAGGTGTTATTTTTCTGCCATTTTTATTATTTCATTTTACTATTTCTAGTTTCATTATTTTGTTATTGCTATTGCATCATAATCATATAACAAGCATTTGCATTGACGCATTTATTAATAGTGATATTGCATTTAGATGTTTAAACATATTGGCACCCAATTAAGCTTTTATTACAGGTGCAGTTATAACCACTTTAAACTGTTGAGTTGAATTTATAATCTTAAATGTTTATATGCAGACTGCATGGTGAAAGAGTAACTCTGTGCCAAAATAAGACAGGAAGTTACATGTTTTTGAAGTTACATGCTTTGCAGGAAGTGAAACTGAAACCAGAGTCTGAGTAAAAGTTAGTCTGAGGAGCAGTTTCGATGATGCTATTATCTTTTATACTTTTATATTTTTTGATTAAGCTTTTAGTAGAGGTTCTTGATTAAAACATTTATTCAGTAGAGTACACATACATAGTTTCGGTTCGGTTATTACATACACGAGAGCGGCTCACCTCTGTCTGGGGAGAGGTCAGGAGCTAGTCGGCGAGGTGAAATAGGGTGCGATTGTGGTTAGCACATAGACACACACGTAACCACACACACACACACACACACACACACACACACACTTAGTTAGAGGGAATAATTTATAAGTGAAAGTTTAATCATGTTTTGCTTGTGGCTGAAAATTGTGCCTGCGTACGTGACAGTTTGTTCCAGACGATAAGCGAGTGTCCGGAAGTGACAGGAAGCACCTGGCTTCGAGGCGAAGAGAATGATCTTTTTAAACTGTGTTAAAAGTCATTGTGGTTTTGATTTGACGTATGCATGTAATTTACGCAAGAGGGGGCGTTCTAATACCCCGATGTATAAAACTGTGTTCTGAAGTTTTGGAGATGAGATCTGATGCTGTCTGGGTACAGATCTCCCACGCTGCGTGTGTTTCATTAAAATCTTCGTTGACTCCACCTGACAGGGTCAGTGTGTTATTCCGATCTCCACCATCTCTCTCTCCTCAAAATGAACCTTAACAAGAACTAGCTAACACTGCTGAGAGGACCAGTCACTGGCTATGGCTAAAAAGGGCTGACATCACTTGGGCAGTGTCCGGAGTGGTAAAATATTATGCTGCTATTATTTGCTGCTATTTTTATAATCATCATTACCATTTCATTATTAAGAGTGAGGTTGCATTCAGATGCATTCAGATGTTCAAATATATTGGTATTAGATTAGTCTGTATTATAGGTCCACTAAGAACCACTTTAAACTGTTGAGTTGAATCTATAATTTTAAAGGCTTTTGAATGTTTTTATATTCTTATACATAGTCTTCAGTGGGGGAGAAACGGAGCTGCAGCAACAGGAAGTTACATGCTTTTGAAGTTGCAGGCTTCTGCAGAAGTGAAACCGAAAGCAGAGTCTGAGTGCAAGCTAAAGAGTAGGGTATTTGATTATGCATTTATCGCTGATTAAGCTTTAAGTAGTTGTGTTAGATTGAAACAGTTGTTTTATATATTTTACATGTAAGTCAAGATCATTACACACAGGATGGCCTTAGCCTGGTTGCCTAAGTTGAGGTCAACTAAGGTTCAGAGAGCACATGGAAACTCTGCACGCACAGACATATACATACACATATTGTGATAGACTCCTTTGAGTAGGTGAGAAGTCGGGGGTGCGTACGTGTTAGTCTGTTCCAGGAAGTACACCAGATGTCCCAGAGATAAGTGACAGCGGAGACGAGCTGAGGGGAAGCACCTGCCTTCGACGCGAAGATGATGTTCTGTTTAAAACTATGTTAAAGGTTGTTGACAGAACATTTTTGAGTTGACGTATGCTGTATTGTGTCTGAGAGGGGGGGGGGGGGGGGAGCAGTATCACCCCCAACCCTATAAAACCTTTGTTTGACTATTGTAAAGTAGTTCGACGCTGAAATCTGCACAGCGTTCGGACTCACACATGTGTTCATTAAAATGTCGTCTAATTGCACCCGGCTGGATCTGTGGTTATTTTTAGATTCCCCCTCAATATTTTTGAACCTTAACAGCAGCTAAGGCAGTCAGCTAACCACGAGAGAAAAGAAATATTCCACTCTTCTCCCCTCTGCTCTTCTTCCCCTTTCTGGGAGGCAGTGGGGAGGTAGAGCGAACAGCCCGATTCGGCGGAAGGTGTGGGAAGCCAGACCAGACGCTCCCCTTCCGGCTCTCCTCTCTCCTCTCTTGTCCCTTTTGTCTTACTTGTCTCTATCACCTTTTCTATCCCTTTGAAGAAATGAGGCTCCATAAATGCTAAAGTGGTAAGTATTATTTCTCAGTTGCAGTGAATGGAAAATAAACTGTAGGAAACTAAACAGAAGAAGAAGGGAAATAACAATTTAACATAAACCAGTGACACACTCAGGGGCCTGATCAACCCTGGCAGGGGTGTCTAGTGTCTAGAGCAGGGGTCTGCAACCTTTTACACCCAAACAGCCATTTGGACCCGGTTTCCACGCAAAAGAAAACACTGGGAGCCGCAAATACTTTTTGACATCTAAAATGAAGATAACACTGTATATATTGTTTTTTATCTTTATGCTTTGTGTGAACAACTAAGGTGTGCTGCTTATGAAATCCATGAAGTGCAACAAAGAAAATTAAATTATATTTATGTAATCAACACATTTTGAACTCTTAAAGAAATATAACAAAAGGAAAGACACCAACCTGAACTAAAATGATCCATGTAGCAAACAAAAACTGTTGTCACCCGCCACCCTTATATCACCTTTGGGCTGTTGGAGCCTTGACCTGACTCTTAAAAAATAATTGGAAAAAAGCTCTATGCTGCTGAAAACTGGATATTTGCAAAATTCTGCCTAAATATGTATTTTACCTGGTTAATGCGTGCGGCGGGGCGTGGTTTGCAGCGCCGCTGCAGGGGAGGCGGACGCACCTGAGCGACACCCGCAATCACGCCTCGCTGCCTTTACGTCTGCGCTATCTGTGCTGTTGTGTTGTTGGTGGTGTGTGTCGGGCTGTGAGCTGAAAAGCTACAGCCAGCTGTATGCGTACAGCAATCGTGTGTGAAAAGTGCTCAATATAGAGATGCTCAAAAGCATGCTGATGGAAACATCGTCGGGTCTGCCGTGATTTGTTTACAATGGGACTTCTGCTGCTGAACCTCTGCGCACAGAGTCCGCAAATCGGGGCTATACGAAGTCAGTTTACGCAGGACTGTAAGCTGTCATCTGTCAGGCGTGAACAGTGTTTGTCTTTAACATAGTTCACGGTGGAGAACAGCTGCTGACATAATGTGGATACGAAGATCCATAATTGGCCTACCTGGGGTTTAAAGTCTCGATAAATGCACGGTGTTTCCTTCCGCGAGTGTGACTCTTATTTTGAGCGATGAAAAAATAATAGAATATAATTTTATTTTTATATTTCAATATCACAATAATCTTCCAATTTAGAACTACGAGTTAAAAAGAACTAACATAAATAAAATACACTTCAGCTAAATACTTCTAATTTATTTGCCCAAACCACGCGGAGCCACACTATAAGGACTAAAGAGCCGCACGCGGCTCCGGAGCCGCAGGTTGCCGACCCCTGGTCTAGAGGGTGTCTAGTGATAATGGCCGAAACACCTGATGAATCCAAGGTCCACTACTGACGATGTGTCCCAAATTTAAAATGATAATCTAGATCGATCTCTAATCCCTAAACCTAACCAAGGAAGGAAAATGGCAGATTAGCCTGGGTAAAAGACTGAAAGTTGAGGCACACAACGATGTGTGCTGCTGGCAACGTTTCTGGGCTTTCCTCATAACAGCCATCCCTCAAGAGTCTCTCCATCTAAAGCAATGCATTATCAGGGACTGTAACATCTAGTCCTTTTAACTGAATCAGTAC
This sequence comes from Oreochromis niloticus, assembly GCF_001858045.2. Classification (NCBI taxonomy): domain Eukaryota; kingdom Metazoa; phylum Chordata; class Actinopteri; order Cichliformes; family Cichlidae; genus Oreochromis; species Oreochromis niloticus. The sequence goes on from NW_020328784.1 coordinate 79,034, forward strand.
AAACACACACTTCACACACTCTAAGTCCCAACACAGTAAATGAGCTGATGAGCGTTTGTGCTGCTACCTGATAACAGAAAAATAGTTCGGCTGGTTCCTGTTCTGAAAACACACATTTATAAATGTTCACTTGCTGCTGATCAAAGGTGCCTGTTTTAATGTTATGATGGTGGCTCCGGACTGTGAGGGGAACTTTGTTTGGACCAAACTAGATCAAATGTTAACGTCCTGGCAAAGAACTTTAATTTGATATTTGATTTGATTAGATTCATGTTTCAGCTCAGAGTGACAGAAATACTTGAACTGCTACTGTGTTAAAGGGAATACTGCTGTTAGAAAGCACCTGATTTGTTTCTGCACACTGAATGTTGCACTTCTCATACTGCAGTACTATTAAAATAAGTACACAATACACTACTTTTGAACTCATGATTGAATGTTGCTGTAACAATGCCATTAATGGTCATTCAAAGTGTTCATGGTTGCCCAGCACTACAAATGATTGTACAAGTGTGACTGATCCACTTTCTAATGTGTGTGTAGCCCACACTGTGTGTCACTGTGTCACAGGTGAGTCTGTGTATCCAGGTTCTATGAGGAGAACAGGATATAGTGACTGAGTCCAGCAGCTTAAAGTCTGACTCCATCCTCCATTTAAATAACTCACAGCAACAACTGAATAGCTTTGCCTTTGTGCAGCTGACACTTCATTTTAATGTCCTTCTATTCTGGTTCATCTGGTTTCAGTTTCTATAAGCACACAGGTTTCATCAGTGACTCTATGACCTCAGTAATCTTTGCTGGGCCTTAATGCTCTGAACAAAGCTGCACATCACAAGACTAAATAGAAATGAATCAGTCTTTCATTTCTCACTTCTGTTTGACTTCAGCTCTCAATGTCCCACCGTAACCCATGGAAAGAATTACTGTCCATCCAGGCTCCTGAACATGAAGCTGATGAAGGTGGAGTATTGTGAGGGCTGATGGAGATGATGATGAGGAATCCAGGAGCAGTGGATGAAAGGCAGCATCACCATGAAGGATCAGTGTGAGAATACATCATCGTCCACAAAGAAAACCAGTCTGAGTGTCTGACGCTCTTGTTAGAAAGACGCAGTCGCAGCTTGTGGCTGCAGTTAGCTGGTATACTAGTTAGCTGGGAGCTAACTCACTAGATCATTTGATGCTAAACTGTCTAAACTGTGTGAGCAGCTTTCATGGCTGCTCTGTGTTACCCTCAGCCTCTCTTTAACTCAGTTTTTCCTCCTTACAAACTAGAATACCTTCTTTTTTAGCTTCTCCACACCCAAGCTGTGGCTAAGCTACCAGCATGCAGGCTCGGTGTGTCTCACCCAACAATTACACTCGTCACCCAGACGAACACCACTCCACAAGTTCACAACTAGGAGGCACTAAAAGACCACATACAGTGAGATTATCACTAAATGTCTGCTGTGTCTGACGGTGACTTGGATTTTTCCTAACTGGCTACATGAACACGATTAGCTACAGTTCCATCTTTGTAAAAGAGACTCAGCAGCAGATTAGAACCAAACAGAAACATTTCTACTTTTTCTGCAACACCAGCTGAATGTATGGAGCCTAAACTCCAGTGACAATGAGACACATACAGTGTGACTGCTGTGACTTTACAGCTGGGCCTCATTCACTGACATTAGTCAGATATGACTGAATCTATATCATACTTAAAGCTTTCTGTGAATGAAAGAATCAGTGAAAACGAGGCACTTCAGTTGATTTTAAACACAAACTCTGAACATAACCTGATCCAGACCAGGTTATAGGCTCAGCATCAGTAACCATGGTGATGTAGCCAGGTAAACACCGAGCTAGGACAGAGACAGACAAACATTTATGCTCACAATCACTCCAGTTAACCCAGCATACATGTTTTTGGACTGTGGGAGGAAGCAGAGAACCTGAAGACAACCCACACAGGTCACACTATCACCCTTATTTAGACATTAATAATAAATTAATTGATAACGTGATAAATTATTTAATATTTTAAGGAAAACAAAAAAACAAGAAGTCTAAACTACAAAAAACACCAAACCTGCGACCGTGACATATTCAGTCTATTCAAATGTCCAGCATGCATATATGAAGAATGTAACACTGCAGTGAAATGGAGCCCTGCTGATGCAGACGCTCTTCTGGTCTCATACTGACCACCTGCTGAAGCTAACAGGCTAACACTAGCATCACTGCATGTAGCCCCACTCTTCTCACAGCAACATACAGCTGTCATGGCTCGACTTTTCACTGATTGGCTCAGGTTAACTTGTAAAATATAAAGTCCCAGCAGTACTAGCTGTTTTATATGCTGTTTATAATAAGCTAAATGTTCTGATAATGTGCAAATAGAGCCTGAAGCAGCTAGCACTGTTAGCATCAACACCAAGCCCTGTTACATTTACACAGTGTTAGAGCAATGGCTCCAAACAGCTCTGTAAAAGCCTTCAGAATATAGGCAGGAATCGAACTGGAAGGTTTGGTCAATGAAGTGCTGCTGAAATAAAGCTTTTTGACTGAGAAAATCAGATTTGTCATTTAATTTCAAATGAAAAACAAGAACCTCTCCGTGAATCGCTACCTTATCGTGGTGGAGGGGTTTGTGTGTCCCAGGGATCCCAGGGGCTATGTTGTCTGGGGGCTTTTGCCCCCTGGTAGGGTCTCCCATGGCAAATTGGTCCTGGCTGAGGGACCAGACAAAGAGCGATTCAGAAGACCCTTATGAAGAGAATATCGAGGGAACAGTTTACCCTGCCCGGGATAGGGTTACCGGGGCCCCGCCCTGGAGCCAGGCCCGGGGAGGGTGCCCGAGGGCGAGCGTCTGGTGGCCGGGCCTTAGTCCATGGGGCCCGGCCGGGCACAGCCCGAAGAGGAGACATGGGCCCATCCTCCCGCAGGCCCACCACCCGCAGGAGGTGCCATAGGGGTCGGGTGCATTGTGTGCTGGGCGGCGGCCAGGAGCGGAGGCCCTGGTGGACTGATCCCCGGCTGCCAAGACTGGCAATAGGGACATGCAATGTCACCTCTCTGGTGGGGAAGGAGCCTGAGTTAGTGCGTGAGGTTGAGAGGTACCGGCTAGATATAGTCGGGCTCACCTCTACGCATGGCTTGGGCTCTGGAACCAGTCTCCTGGAGAGGGGCTTTCTGTCTCAGTCTGGAGTTGCCCCTGGTGAGAGGCGTCGGGCTGGGGTGGGTATTCTAATATCCCCTCGGCTTGCTGCCGGTACGTTGGGGTTTTTCCCGGTGGATGAGAGGGTTTGTTCCCTGCACCTTAGGGTCGGGGAACGGGTCCTGACTGTCATCTGCGCTTATGCGCCGAGTGGCAGTTCAGAGTACCCAGCCTTCTTAGAGTCCCTGGGGGGGGTGTGCTGGAAGGTGCCCCATCTGGAGACTCTGTTGTCCTGCTGGGAGACTTCAATGCTCACGTGGGTAACAACAGCGAGACCTGGAGGGGCGTGATTGGGAGGAACGGCCTCCCTGATCTGAATCCGAGCGGTATTTTGTTATTGGACTTCTGTGCAAATCACAGTTTGGCCATAACGAACACCTTGTTCGAACATAAGAGTGTCCATAAGTGCACGTGGCACCAGGACGCTCTAGGCCGCAGGTCGATGATCGATTTTGTAATCGTATCACCAGACCTGCGACCATATGTTCTGGACACTCAGGTAAAGAGAGGGGCTGAGCTGTCAACTGATCACCACCTGGTGGTGAGTTGGATCAGGTGGCGGGGGAGGACGCTGGACAGACCCGGTGCACCTAAACGTGTAGTGAGGGTGTGCTGGGAACGTCTAGCAGAGGCCCCAGTCCGTGAGATCTTCAACGCACACCTCCGGCAGAGCTTCAACAGCATTCCGAGGGAGACTGGGGACATTGAGTCCGAATGGACCATGTTCAGCGTCTCCATCGCCGAAGCTGCTGCAGTGAGCTGTGGCCGCAAGGTGGTTGGTGCCTGCCGTGGTGGTAACCCCCGAACCAAATGGTGGACACCAGAGGTGAAGGGAGCCACCAGGCTGAAGAAGGAGTCCTATCGGGCTTGATTAGCCTATGGGACTCCGGAGGCAGCCGACAGGTATCGACAGGCCAAGCGGAATGCGGCTCGGGCAGTGGCTGAAGCAAAAACTCGGGTGTGGGAGGAGTTCGGAGAGGCCATGGAAAAAGACTTTTGGACTGCCTTGAAGAGATTCTGGCAAACCGTCAGGCGTCTCAGGAGGGGAAAGCGGTGCTCTACCTGCATTGTGTATAGTGCTGGCGGAGCGCTGCTGACGTCGACTGAGAAACTTGTCAGGCGGTGGAAGGAATACTTCGAGGACCTCCTTAATCCCACTGACACGTCTTCCGAGGAGGAAGCAGAGTCTGGGGATGAGGGGAATGACCCGCCAATTTCTGGGGGCGAGGTCACTGAGGCAGTTAAACAACTCCTTGGTGGCAGAGCCCCTGGTGTTGATGAGGTCCGCCCCGAGTTCCTGAAGGCTCTGGACGTTGTAGGGCTGTCCTGGTTGACACGCCTGTACAATGTTGCGTGGAGATCAGGGGCAGTACCCCTGGACTGGCAGACCGGGGTGGTGGTCCCCATCTTTAAGAAGGGAGACCGGAGGGTATGTTCCAACTACAGGGGGATCACACTCCTCAGCCTCCCTGGGAAAGTCTATGCCAGGGTGCTGGAAAGGAGAGTTCGTCCGCTAGTCGAACCTCGGATACAGGAGGAACAATGCGGTTTTCGTCCTGGTCGCGGAACACTGGACCAGCTCTTTATCCTCTCAAGGATACTTGAGGGTGCATGGGAGTTTGCCCAACCAGTCTACATGTGTTTTGTGGACCTGGAGAAGGCATTCGACCGTGTCCCTCGGGGTGTCCTGTGGGAGGTGTTGCGGGAGTATGGGGTGTCTGGCCCATTGCTACAGGCCATTCGATCCCTATACAACCGTTGCAAGAGTTTGGTTCGCATTGCCGGCAATAAGTCGGACTCGTTCCCGGTGGGTGATGGGCTCCGCCAGGGCTGCCCTTTGTCACCGGTTCTGTTCATAATTTTTATGGACAGGATTTCTAGGCGCAGCCAAGTGGCGGAGGGCTTTCGCTTCGGTGGCCTCAGAATCTCATCTCTGCTTTTTGCGGATGATGTGGTTCTGTTGGCTTCATCAGGTGAGGGCCTCCAGCTCACACTGGAACGGTTCGGAGCCGAGTGTGAAGCAGCGGGAATGAGGATCAGCACCTCCAAATCTGAGGCCATGGTTCTCAGCCGGAAAAGGGTGGAGTGCCCACTCCGGGTCGGGGATGAGTTCCTGCCCCAAGTGGAGGAGTTCAAGTATCTCGGGGTCTTGTTCGCGAGTGATGGGAGAAAATGCTGAAAAATGCTTTTGCCATGATGTAATCTGTAATTTCCACAAAGTAGGCTGATCAGTGTAATTTTCAATGATTGAACTGTAGTAGAGACGAGCAAACATATTGGTAGATCTGAGAAGAGAGAACTTTTGTTATGAAAATGATTTTAATCTTTTAAACATGATTGCATTTGAGCTTATTAAAGAGCTGTGGCTCCTGGTCAAGTGAAGGTCAGAAACTCTTGGCAGGCGTTAAGGATCAGCCAATACACGGTGAGGAGGACAGGAGCTCTGAAAGGAATGGCAACACACCTGCTTACATACGCCTGGAGTGATTTTTTTATCTTTTATTACTTATATTCTTTAGAGTTAAGATTTAAGTTTTTATCATTTATACCTTATATCTTTTGAGTAAGTTTTAAGTTTCAATTCAGGTTGAGTAAGTTTCCTTCATGGTTCGAGTGTGACATTTACCCTAGAAATCACACAGAGTTCAGCTGTGTAGGTGCGCAGGCCCTATGTCTGGCTAAGACGAGCAGTGTGAGGTTAGCAAAGGTGCAGACGGGGTCATGACACATACATAGCCTACACAGCAGGCGCCCACACATACACACACACTCACACACACACACACACACACCATAACAGATCTATTTTGGTAGGTAAGAAGTGGAGATGTGTTTTTGCTGCAATTGCAAATTGTGCCGGCAGATTGTCAGATGCTTACAGGAAGTATACCTGATCTACGGGAAGATAAGGAAGCGTACGCGGGGCGACACCGGGAGGGAGATGAGACGTGATGTTCTTTAAAATATGTTAAAGTAGCAGGAACATTTTGTGGTTTAAGTGATGTAAGCTGTACTTTGTCTATTTTTGCAAAAGAGGGGGGCTTTGTTATTGTACCCATATAAAACCTTTGTCTAATCATCGTGAGTTCAGTTCGATTGCTGACTTTGCCCAGCTTTGGACTCCACGCGTGTTATCAATAAATCTTTGTTTTGATCACATCTACCGGACCAGAGTTGTTATTTGCTTGTGAGCCCTCCGTACTCCTTTTCTCCAACTTTTGAACCTTAACAGAAGTAAACAAAAATCCCTAATTACCCCAGAAACTGATTATTTACATTAAGACATTTTTATCAAGTTAATGTTTGTGCAGCAATATAAATCAGGTTTGAAATGATCAACAATAGAAAAATGTAAATGCTGACCTGAGAGTTTCCATTTTACAGTGTGGACTCTTCACTCCAGCAGACAGAAGCTTCACTCCTGAATCCTGCAGGTCAGAGTTACTCAGGTCCAGCTCTCTCAGACTAGAGGACTGGGAGCTGAGAGCTGAGGACAGAGATGCATGGCCTCTCTCTGAGAACTGACAGTGACTAAGTCTGAAAAATGGAAGATAAACATTTAACAAACACTGTTGTTAAAGTGCAGTGAGGGTGCACTGAAGAGTTATTAGATTTAGCAATTAATCCTGTTTTTATTTTTTATTTTTAGAAATCCTTCATTCATATTAAGATACAACAAATGGATGACACTGACATTTACTGACTAAAATATACTGCTCAAAGAAACAACAACAGCAAAAGGGCAACATGGTAGTCACACAATGGTTAATTAATTCTGGTATTCTATTGCAAATACCAATTGGGCTCCATGTGCCAGGCAGTGAGGGTAGCGCATTAACACCAAAGTAGCTGACACATTGATCAACATTGATCAATAACTCTCTCTGCTCATTAAATTATCATAAAACTATTGCAGAAGTTTTTTTTCCAAGTAGTGGATTGTTATTGGTTAATCCTGTCAACTGATGAAAAGCACAACATAACTTGATCTCGCCTCAGAGTATTCAGTTTACAGTGTGGACTTCTCAGTCCTGCAGAAAGAAACGTCAATGCTGAATGATACAGGTTGTTGTTACTCAGGTCCAGCTCTCTCAAACTGGAGGATTGGGAGCTGAGAACTGAGGACAGAGCATCACAGCCTCTCTCTGAGAGGTCAGGAACACTCAGCCTGAAAAACAAACACAAAATAAAAACATAATTTGAAAAATTGTTATTTGATAATAATGTTTGTGATTAATTTAAATTACTTCTTATGTTGAACCTGTACATCAAAGACAAATGTCAGTGTGCATTAATATTTATGGTTAACTAAAAAATGTTTTAGTTTTAAAAATGTTCCCTGTTCAAATATAAAGACCTGGAACTTGTTCATTGAAGGCAACGCTAAACAAAAACAAGTGATGAGTCCTCATTCTGTGAACAGATGATGAGTGTGTAAGCATTCAGCAATGAGAGGGAAGGCTGGCTCACATCCTGGTGAGTGAGGGCTTGTCAAGATATGATCGAGAGATTCTGGGAGACTGAACCAGTGAACTTTTCATGGAAATTATTTCTACTAAAGCAGATATAGTGATTAGTCCTCCCATCAGTCGTCCACAAAGCAGTGAGATAAAGTCTCAAGTCTCATTCTGCACAGTGTAAATGTCAGTGTCCTCTGGGTCCTCACTGATCATTGTATTCTGTCACAAACTGTCATGGTTCACAGACTGCATAAAGTCGGAAATCAAAGTGATGACATAGGAGAGATTGAAAAAAAAATCAAGCAAATAAATCTGTCAACAAGAAACGTGAAGAAACACGATGAATCTGATTGAATCTGCCAGCAGCTGCAGATCCTGGGAACTGTACTGGTGAGGCTGATTGTAACATATAGAAGTTAACTCATCTCCAGCTGAGCAATAAGACCAGAGGAGGAATGAGGAAGTTGATGATTATCACCTATGGCTCCATCACAGTCTTTGGACGTCTTCAGTCAGTGGAGAATGATGCTGCTCGGCTTTTAACCAGCACATGAAATAGACTGGACATTACTCCAGTTTAATCTCTTTACACTGGTAACCAGTTCATGTTAGAATTCATTTAAAATTTCAGTCCTTACTTTTAGAGCCCGGTGGGGTCAAGTCCCAGTCTATATTTCTGACCTTCTAGAACCCTACACCTCTTCTCACAGTCTGAGATCTTCCAGTCAAAGGCTGTTAATGGTCCCACTAACTCATTTGTTCAGACTCTAGTATTCAAATTGGCCTTTAACTAGTTTTAGGCCGTATGATGTTCAGTGTTTGCAGTTTAATGTGTTTTTATTGCCTGTTTCCATTGTAAAGCACTTTGTGTTTTTTCACCTGTGAAAGCTGCGGTATAAAGTTTACTTACAGGATGATTCTGGATATGACTTTGATAAAAACTGAAACCGAGAAATATTTAAGACCCTCTGACATTTACTGCTGCTATCAAACATTAAATAAAACCTACTTTATTTAGTGCTGATGATCATTTAATTAAATATGTTTAAAATTTTAAGCAGCCATCACACATGACACTGTTTATGTTATAAATAAAAGACTGATCACATATTTACTCACAGAGCTTTGTTGGAGGCTTTGACCACTGGCAGCAGCCTCAGAAGAGCCTCCTCTGAAGCAGAGTATTTCTTCAGGTCAAACACATCCAGATCTTTTTCTGATGACAGTAAGATGAAGACCAGAGCTGACCACTGAGCAGGAGACAGTTTATCTGTGGAGAGACTTCCTGATCTCAGGGACTGTTGGATCTCCTCCACTAGAGAACGATCATTCAGTTCATTCAGACAGTGGAACAGATTGATGCTTTTCTCTGCAGACAGATTCTCACTGAGCTTCTCCTTAATGTACTGGACTGTTTCCTGATTGGTCTGTGAGCTACTTCCTGTCTGTGTCAGCAGACCTCGTAGGAGAGTCTGATTGGTCTGCAGTGAAAGACCCAGGAGGAAGCGGAGGAACAAGTCCAGGTGTCCATTTGGACTCTGTAAGGCCTTGTTCACAGCACTCTGGTGGAGAGAGGTTAAACTCTTTTTAAATAACTTAGACCACATGGAGGTTGTTTGTTGTTCTTCCAGCAGATTGAGTCCAGACTTGATGAAGGTCCGATGGACATGAAGAGCAGCCAGAAACTCCTGAACACTCAGATGGATGAAGCAGAACACCTTGTCCTGGTACAGTCCTCTCTCCTCTTTAAAGATCTGTGTGAACACTCCTGAGTACACTGAGGCTGCTCTGATATCGATGCCACACTCTGTCAGGTCTGATTTATAGAAGATCAGGTTTCCTTTCTGCAGCTGATCAAATGCCAGTTTTCCCAGAGACTCAATCATCTTCCTGCTCTCTGGACTCCAGTGTGGATCTGTCTCAGCTCCTCCATCATACTTGACCTTCTTCACTTTGGCCTGAACCACCAGGAAGTGGATGTACATCTCAGTCAGGGTTTTGGGCAGCTGTCTTCCCTCTCTGGTTTCCAGCACATCCTCCAGAACTGTAGCAGTGATCCAGCAGAAGACTGGGATGTGGCACATGATGTGGAGGCTTCGTGATGTCTTGATGTGGGAGATGATCCTGCTGGCCTGCTCCTTATCTCTGGATCTCTTCCTGAAGTACTCCTCCTTCTGTGGGTCAGTGAACCCTCTGACCTCTGTCACCATGCCAACACAGTCAGGAGGGATCTGATTGGCTGCAGCAGGTCGTGTGGTTATCCAGAGGCGACCAGAGGGAAGCAGTTTCCCCCTGATGAGGTTTATCAGCAGCACATCCACTGAGGTGGACTTTCTAGGGTCAGTTAGGATTGTAGTTTTGTGGAAGTCCAGAGGAAGTCGACACTCATCCAGACCATCAAAGATGAACACAACCTGGAAGTCTTCAAAGCTGCAGATTCCTGCTTCTTTGGTTTCAGTAAAGAAGTGATGAACAAGTTCCACCAAGCTGAACTTTTCCTCTTTCAGCACATTCAGCTCTCTGAAAGTGAATGGAAATATGAACTGGATGTCCTGGTTGGCTTTGTCTTCAGCCCAGTCCAGGGTGTATTTCTGTGTTAAGACTGTTTTCCCAATGCCAGCCACTCCCTTTGTCAGCACTGTTCTGATTGGTTCATCTCTTCCAGGTGAGGCTTTAAAGAGGTCTTCTTGTCTGATTGTTGTTTCTGGTCTGTCTGGTTTCCTGGATGCTGTTTCAATCTGTCTGATCTCATGTTCATCATTGACCTCTGCAGTCCCTCCCTCTGTGATGTAGAGCTCTGTGTAGATCTGATTCAGAAGGGTTGGGTTTCCTGCTTTAGCGATCCCCTCAAACACACACTGAAACTTCTTCTTCAGGGTGGATTTAAGGTTACAATGACAAACTGCAGCTTGAAGTTCTGAATGAGAAGAAATATAAACACTCAATTCCAAAAAGAATGAATCTTTAAAACATGTTGCTCCATCTCATAAGACATCAGTAAATGTCTCATTTATCCAGCAGCTTAAATCTTTACAGAAATCCTCTTACGTCTCTGCAGACGGTCAGCCAGCTCCTCCTGCTTCATTCTCCTCAGGAAGTCCACTGTGATCTTCATAAATGCCTCTCTGCTGCTGCTCCTCTGACTCTCTAAGCATTCTGGGTAATCTGAACTCAGAACCTTCTGGATCTTCTTCAGCTCGTTCTTCACAAAAGTGATGATGTTGTCCTCCAGCAGCTGGAACAGAATATTTATGAATGAGCCAATCAGACTGAAATCATGGAGCCAAACATCAGATCCATGTTGGACACACTGACAATCCACTGGTCTACAAAGAGCAGCATGTAGATGACTGTGGACAGAGTAGATGTAACAGTAGTTGTTGTACATGTACAGACCATAAATATGGAGTCCAGCGGTGTTTGATGCTGCTGGGCAGACTGACCACTGGGAACCTCTGAGCTCTGCTGGTCCACTCTGTGGAGGAACCATGGAGAATTAGTTCAACACAGGATAAAGATCCAGGAGTTTCTGCTCAAATAACTTCATCTGAATCAAGTCTGTCAAGTTTTAAACTCTCAGATTGTGAACATATCAGTAATGTTCAGTCTGTTTTTATGGACGTCCTTTCAGTGGTGATGTCAGGGATGATTTTTGAAGAAGCTCATTAAACTGAACCATCAGCAGATCACTGCTCCAAAACCAGAACATGATCCGAGGTCTCTCCACCACCAGAACACCAGCTTTACTAACGTGGTAGATCAGTGTAGTACAGATCAATAACTGATGAGTCATTTGATCAAAATCACTGAGTGCTTCACATCTGACCCTCTGATGTTTCTGCAGACATTTTGCATATTTAATGAATGTGTGAAAGTTTTACATTCATTCTATGAATACAGTGGAAATGTTGTGTTATTGTCACCATGTTTTTTCCACCATCATAAATTCTTAAGTTCAGAAAATTTGATTCTTTTTTCACAGCTGAAAAACAACAACATTTATTCTCTATTGAAATCTGCATCGTCCACTCCAAAGGTCACAATCTGAAGCAGAGGCGGAGGCAGACATTTGAAACACCCGGGGCTTAGCCCTAAAGGGTAGTATGCATGTGGGATTCCGGGGGGGGGGGCAACCAGACCCAGAAATGATCCAGAATTAAAACAGTTCAAAATCAGGACTACTTAGGGCTTAACCAAGACAGAACCAGAATCAGAACTAGATGATAGTAGCACTAAAAATCATCATAGACCTGCACTACACTTATTTTTTAATTCTACCAAAGTACACTATTTAGAAAAGTTTATATAATTATTTAGCCTTGTTGTGCAAACAAGCCTGCATAACTAAATAAATATAGAAGTTGAAAACTAACAAACCTAAAAAGAAACACTAGGTACGAGATACATGAGTACCTATGATACGGTGATACTTTTGGTAAACAACCATTTGACTAACATGTCTGTCTCACCTGCTCTTGTTCCTCTCTCTCCCTCTCTGTGCTGACAATCATCAAATATACAGTTGAAACCAGATATTTACACACTCTTCAGATCAAAACACAAACACTTTTTTAATTGTAACATCAAATCAGACTAAATGTTTATTTTTTTAGACTGATAAATAAAAAAAACATATTTGTTAACTTTAAGAGTAAAGAGAGAAACTATCTGTATTTCTTAATTGTAAACGGCACCAAATTGTATTCAAAATTGAGCCACACTTATGGAGCTCCACAATTCTTTTCCTGGTGTTTTGGTTGACATCTCTTGATTTTCCCATTTCAAAGAAACAGGCTCTGTGTTTTGCCTTATATGCATCCACAGGTGTGCCACCAATTTACTCACATGGACTCTACTAACCTATCAGAAGCTTCTTCAGACCTCTGACCTCTGAAGACACAAACATGATTGGAGAAGCTGTGATCACACAGACTGCAGATAATGCCGCTGTTTCCTGTCAGTAACATCCTCTTAGATTAGAGTTCAGCTTTTTACAGGAAAACAAATGTCCCTGAATGCAACAGTGAGAAACAGTCTGCCTCTGTGGCTGTGACAGCTGCCGTTAGGAGCGTTCATGTGTTTGCAGTTAGACCAGATGTTACCATCATGGAGATGTTAAAAAATCCTGCAGCATCATGTGGCACAAACACTTTGTTCACTGTGTTCATGTCATCTGCGAGCAACAGGAAGTTCATTAATAAAGGCGAGATGGAGACGTGACATCCAGCTGTTACACACATCTTGGCTCACACGACGAAACTTTGTCTAATAAAGCAGCTGCTCTCTGAACACTTTTTGCATTTTAGAGACGATGAAACATCAAAATCATTTAAATCAGAGAGTTCATGTTACTAACAGCTCACCTCTGTGCAGCAGAGACTTTAAAATCAATGATGTGACCAGCAGACCAGTCACTGTGTAAGGACACAGAGCTGGGTGGAGGTCCAGGTGGGTTCCTGTAAATAATGATGGAGCAGTGATGTGAGTGCTGAGCTGTGACATGGAGAAGAGTCATGGACAGTTAGAGATGGTCATCTCACCTCTGAGCTTTGGTCTGGCTCTCATGTTCCCCACACAGAGTGCTTTTAGAGGGAGGGACTCCCTCCTCTCTGTCCTCACACTGATCCATGCTGCTCAATTCACATCAGCTCACACACACTTTCTACCTTCACCTGCAGAGGAAACACAAATCATTCATGTGCACATCAACTGAAATCCTCCTTTCCATCATGTGTGCTGTCCAAATATCAGCTGCTTCTTTCCTGCTTCATCTCAGTGTCAGCTGAATGCAGTCAGACAGCAGTGTGAGGCAGAGGAAGCTGCCATCAGCTGCTCTACTATCAGTCCACTAGATGGAGCCGTGAAGCACACACGATGCATTCACTGACACACACTGATTCACTGTAACTGGAAGCTTCAGTGGGAACAACATTTTAAACATTTCAGCTGATCCATGATTCAAAGAGGATCAGCAGAGTTAAAGCTTCACACTAATTATTCCTGCTGAGTTTGCAGAGAACTGTACACACACTGATTTACTGTTTGGGAAACTAGAAAAATGTTAGTCTTGAACTGGATGTGTAATGCAGACAGGGTAGGACCCGAATATAACGGTGAAACACACGGCCCCCTTATATACAAAGTGTATAAACTCAAAATGCACATTTCACTTAAAAATTAAAATGTGAAAATGTGAACAAATCAACTTGTTAGAGAGATTCTTCTCCTGTTGAAAAAAAACAAAAAAAGAAAGAAGTCTTCTCATCAGATACTGATGCTTCCTTCCTGTGTGACAAAAAATAGGAGACAGATGTTTGTTGTTTGTTTTTTAAGTTAATTCCCAATAAAACTGTTTTGTTGCTAACTACATTGCTGTCTGTATTATTGCTGAAGTCCTAAATGATCATGTTTAAAGTGTTTGTGCTAATAACATCAAGTCAGACAGGCATGGAGAACAGCACTGACTGATTAAGTAGTTTAATGTGTAGGTGCTGACCATAAACACATTTTGAATGAAAGCCGGGGAACTTTGGTAGCACAGAAACAAGTGGCTATTCTTTGTGACAATATGGATCACTCATATTACCATTATTTCACCCAAAGGCACCAAATTAATACTCAAAAAAGCTGCAGCAATACACAGAAATATAAACAGTACTTGATGACAACTTTGCTTTTAGCCTTTAACCCTCTGGGGTCCAGGGTATAATTGGCTGTTTTTGACTACTTTTGATTTGGCCTCTATATTTCACCTTTAAAAACTGTTCGTCTTGATAATCTGTTATTTACTTATTTTGACATAATGTGTCAGCACAATTTATCTAAATTCAGACAAAATTTAAAATACTAGTAGAGAGTGATATTTTTGACTGTAAAAACCACAAGCATGTTTAAGGAATCATTTTCATAACTTGAAATGCAAATAGAAATTGGACATTTTTAAAAAATATTTTGCAAACAATAAAATTACATTGGTACTATTTACCTAAAAATGCAGCCAAGGCTCAGACGTTTTTTATATAACCATTTAAAACTATTTACAGAACAATCAGGTGTTCTGCATCAAATAAGAAGGCACACAAATTATTTATGCAACTCCAAAAAATAGTTTGTGTCCACTGTAACAGATGAGAACAGCACAGGGATAAACCTGCAGGTCTGACAGCAGGTGTGTCACTCAGCGTTTACACTGCAAACTGCCTATAGTTGCTTTTTAGCATAATACTACAAAAAATGGTAAATCTGTGATATATGATTGATAAACGTAAAGTTAACTGTATAAACATGTTCAATGACTTTGTTACTTTTAATGATTGGAGAGCACCTGCTTCAATTCGCACTCAATTCAAACTTTAAGTTGCACGCTCACTTAACTTGCGTTTGCACCTTTTGTCCACACGTAAACTGCGTTTCCGTTAACTGAAAACTGAGATTTTTAAAGACACCTGCCAAGGTGGATATTTTCGAAAACTCCGTTTTAGCATTTACGTGTGGACGAGGAAAACAGAGAAAATGCAGAGTCAAAGGTGTGCGCCTTTTTTGATGCCACACTGTGCTATTAATTATTATTTAGTTCAGTCAATAGATCAAGTTTTGTAGTGACTATGAAATATATTGTAATTATCTGTTTCCTGTTTATCCTAGACAGGGCAAAAAAGACTCCAAATTAAAAAAAGATGAAAATGACAGACTGGTGCATTGTGCAGTTCAGCACTGGTGGTACAGAAATAGTCCCTAGTTCATGAATAAATGGGGAGAAATTGTCATGGCCTCCATATCCTCCGCAAGACACATTCAGGATCCACGCCGCAGTAAAGAGGAGAGTTCATCCTGGTGCAATATGGCTCACCTATGCACCAGTGCGACTTCTAATAAGCCATGGTGGGTATCATCTGGATTGGTGTTGTATAAATGTAACAATAAGAAGTTTTTTGTGTCCTAATTTTTGTCTGGCCGTACATTGTGTTTGTACTTCCAGACACATTTCACGAAGCAGAACGCAGTCTTCAGAAATATCTAAGTGAACACTGTGATACGTCTGACCTTCAGTCCGAAGCTGAAACTCAGACCAGTCATAAAAGAAAGCACAAGTAAAACTTTTTTTATTCACAAACATATCCTTGATTGCTTAAAATTTACGATCTTGTCTTTTGTACATATCTGTGGTGCTTGCATACTGAAATATCACCACATAATATATTCCAAAAAGTGGAAGTTTCTAAACTTTTTAAAACTGCAAAGCCGTGCACACTTGTGCACTTCAAAAATTCCTTGTATACTGTACCTTCTTGCACATCTCCGTTTCCTGTGTGTGTGTTATTATAAATCAAACTGTAACTTTAGGAAAAAATATTCCAAAAGCACATTTGTAATTACTTATGACCGTTTTCAACTTATTTCTTTAGACCAAATCCCCTGTACACATATAGTGACTCACAGGATGAGCAGCCCACAAAAGAATGGTTTCCCCAGGCACCTCCAGTGAAAATACCAGGTAATAAAATACTGTCTAGTGTCTTTGTACATGTGTGACACACGGAAACTCTTTTGCCAAGTTGTCTGTATTCCTAAATACACCTTTCACCACTCTGGCAGAACACACAAAACCACACAGCTTTGCGATCTCCCCAGCATGCAGAGTCTGATGTTGAGGCCTTCCCTATAGATGGTATGCTTTTAAAGTTGTTTTAAAGCTGAATCACAATGTCATTGTGCACTTATCTTCAAAACACCAGTTTATACTCCTGAATGTCATCTTGTTGTGATTTGTTTTCCTGTAGATTCCAGAGACTCTGTGAGGCACTATTACAAGGCAAGTTTGAAAATCTTGGAATTTCAGATTTTACATGGTATAAATAGTAAATTGCCTATATTTGTACATTGCTTTAACTAGTCCCTAAGGACCCCAAAGCACTTTACACATTCAGTCATCCACCCATTCACACACAATTCAAACACTGGTGATGGCAGCTACATATACAAATATCAAATATATGTGACAGGCAAAAACTAGCAAACACTTTTAGCAGTTAGAACAACTTATACTTGAATGCAGAATGTTACACCATCACTTATGGATATATTAGTTTTTCGCCTCTCACTGCTTAAGCCATTAATCTTTCTGGAATTGTTCTTTGAAACAGATGCAACCTCACAAAAGATATTAACTATGCTGTCAGACCTGACGAGATCTCTTAACGAACTCCGTGAGAAGGTCAGAGCCATCCGCAATACCAGCTCCAATGAATCGGTAGATGCTGGGGTACTGCCTCTGGATTTGCCCTTGCACAACATTGAGGAGCTAAACAATGCAGAGGCAGCTCTTCAATCACAAGAGGCAAATAAGGCAATGGTAAGTATATAAAGCTTATGTACACTTTGTAACTATAAAGTGTAATAGCTGTCAGATGTGATTTAAATGCATAACGACGGCATGTTGATTAAACATACAAGCACTTGCATAAACATTTAAGACATGAGACACGCTAATTCCATCTCTTAAAATGTGTCTATAGGTGAGACGCTTTGCCTTGATTGGAGGGACCACACTGGAGGTGCGAGTCCGCCGTGTAATGGCTTATGCCATCACAAACGAGCTGGCCTCAGTACTCAACTGGGCAGGGAAAAAAACAAAGGACCAGACGAAGGAAAAAAGGGCATTTAAAGAGACAGCGCTGTGCAGATGCATATTTGGTAAGTTTTACCATTTATTGTAGTTTTATGAGCCTAAAGTGAACAAGAAAGGGATCGATTGATGTGCTTGGTGTGTTTCACATTTCCTATGTCCAGTTTTTGCTATATTACTTTGTCTTTTTAATAACAAGACTTTCATATCCGGTTAATCTGGAGATGGAGTCTTTGGTCTTTGGCTTGTTTAGTCCCCATGTTTATTTTGTTTTAAAGGATGCACGGCACACCATGCTAAGACTTATCACTTTTTCCACTCATAGCTCTTTGGGAATCAAATGCGGCAGTTTCCAGATTTACGCCTGGTGACTTTCATGTTTATCAGCCTGGGAGTTTACATACTTTCTCCCTGCTGAAGACAGATAACAAGAGCTTATTCATGTGCTCTAATTCACTTTTTTTGTTTGTGTGTGTGTGTATTTTTGTCCTAGATGGCCTGACACAGCAGTTAGGGGCAAACTCTATGTCAGAGTTTGTCTTTGCACAGGCAGTGCAGAAATGGCTCCGATACGCCCCAGATCGTATGGGTGGCGCAGGACGCACATCATCCGTCCCCATCCCGGAGTAAAAAGTAAAAACTTATGTGAAACATATAAATTTAAATAGGAAAATGTCTTTTAATAAAGTATTTGGCAAACGAAACATGTCTATTGACCTTTTTTTGTTTAGTTTTTTTCTTCTCTGTTACATCACATGCAATGCTTTCTGATTTTAGGATATTAATATTGACATGATACATTGTGAAACATTTGATTTTTTTAAAGGGTGTCCAATTTGAGGAATAAATACAATTATGTGTTTAGGTGGTTTAAGTATTGATGGAAACATGCAGTAGTTTAGTATTGGTTAAAATAACTATAAAGAAAGATAGATTTCCAGTCATGATTTAACTGTTGTTTTAATGAAAAACAACTGTGCGAAAGAGGTGGAAAATCAACACCATAGCTCAACAGTGTTTCAATATCAGAATCTGACATTGTTTCAATGTCAACAGTATTAGAAAATATAACGTTGAATCAATGTCAGGTTTCAACATTGACTCAACATCAAAACGTTGATGACGTTGTTTCAACGTTAAACAAGGGTGCAAGAGTGACGTTAGGTCAACGTCACACTTCAACGTTGATTCAGTGACATCGCCTGATATTGCCTCAACGTTGTTTCAATGTTTCTGTTAGAAAGCCCACTGTTTACATGTTATTTGCTTGGTTGAAGTGTTATGGTTTGTTTGTAGATAGTGTTTGCGCTGTGGAAATTGATATGTCCTACGTCATTGAACTCACCATATCTATGCTGACGCTCCTTGAATGCACCACTCTGTGCCGTGTGCTGCTAGTCTGCCTTTGCAGCTGCTGATAGCCAGCATTTTCCCTTGTGTCCTCTCATCAGCATCTCGTGGGTTTTGCTTTATTGCTGTGTGTGAATGCCAGAAGGTGGGTTCTGTTTACATGATGTTCTGTATGTCAGATGCTATTGTGTGTATTTGTTCGCTCGTGACTATGCTAATGTTATCCTATGCTAATATGCTAATAAGCTACTAAGCTAGTTAATGCTAATTGTAAATCTTGTAACTGTTGTTATTGTTATATATGAGTGTCGAATACAGTTCCTTGTGCTATCTCTGTGCTAGAATAATGTCTGAGCATGTTGAATGTTTTATGTGTGCTGTACTGATAGTTGCTTTATGTATCGTTATTACAGACCACAGCTGAATAAATCTCCTAAACTTGGAAGCTGCCTCCGTGTTCTTTAACCGGAACACACCCACCATACCTTGCCGCTCTAAATCAAATCAGCTAAACTCCCGGAGACAACATTCTCTCCATTTTAGTTTCCTTGCTATCTGGGTCTGGGTCCGTCGACCCCAGAGGGTTAATCAGAAAGCCTGAAGTTAGCTAGTTATGTATCGGGCTAATGTTTAAAGCTTTCACTTGAGTAAATTAACTCATATCACTGCTAAGTAATGTTAGCTAAGTTCACAGCATATTCCGTAATAGCGCTGCCACACTGCATCACACTCAGTGCATTTCAATCATTTCTCCAGCGAGTTTGATAGCTAGCAAAATAATAATCATAGGCTACGTTCACACTGCAGGTCTTAATGCTCAATTCCGATTTTTTGATCAAATCCGATTTTTTTGTCTGCCTGTTCACACTACACATAAAATGCGACATTAAACGCTCTCCAGTGTGAACGCTCAAAGCGGCCCGCATGCGCAAAAGAAGATGTCACACAGAACTCGCTCTGTTTAGACCCAGAGCAAACAATATTGTTTGACTGATGGCCCTTAATATAAAGACTTCGGACTTTATGTTTCCAGATTTTTGCTTTAAGTTATTTTGTTATTTACATAATAATGTAGATGACCTAATAATGATCCTTTTTGCTGTTTTAGAGGAGCGGTGCTTCAAAGGATAGTTTGCAGATTTCTGTCAGAATCTGCAGAAAATACAGTAAAAATAAAATGTTCACATTTCTCCAACATTGTCTTCCCAACAGTTTCACCGGATGGTAGGAAATCGTTCGCGATGTCCTATCGGGCGCTTCTCCGGCGCTGATAATTGGTGTCTGTCTTGTGTCAGTGACGTAAAAGACGGATTTAATGCGACTTGACCGTTCACACAGCAGTCGCTTTCTAAAACATCGGATACGTATCGGATTCAGTACCACATACGAAAGTGACCCAGATCGGATTTGTGCCGTTCACACTGTCATACCAAGATCGGATACGGGTTGCATAGGGGCGAAAAAATCGGATTTGATGCGCTTTCGCCTGCAGTGTGAACGTAGCCATAATTTTAAGAGATAGCATGTGTAACGTACACATACTGGAAAATTATTTACTAGGACTCACCTATCATGCGACTGGAGAACGCAAACTCCGCCATTGTTGTTTTCCATCAAACACTCATTAAAACAGCCAACTACATGTATACTCATCCCCGACTGTCCGAGGGAGGGGCGGGGTCACATATTGAAACAGACGCAGCCCAGGCAGGGAAATTTTGCTTTTACATTTGCGACTCATTTTATTTCTCTATCTGATAAGAAAACTATTCAATCAGATAGTTATTTATTGTGAATGAAATACAGTTACATTTTCAAGCACTTTTAAGCACCACATCTGAAATTCAGGTTCAAATTTCTCTCTGAAACAAAGTGACAGCAGGCTGAGTCAAAGACAGAAACCTTATATAAACACCAAATGTTCACTTCCTGATCCAGGATTCAAAGAGGACGTTGCACTTACTCAGCTTCTTCCCATGAACGTCTTCACTCTGCAGCTCTCTGCTGTCTGGACCAGGTCTGTGTAGAAACTGAGAAAATCCTCTGTTTCTTCTCCGTAACCGTCCTCTGTGTCTGCAGGCTGAAGTCACATTAAACACTTCACACCAGCAAAGAGTCTGAAGCTCACAGGTCAAAGGTCAGCTGCTGCACCTTGTGTGATATTAATTTGATCAATAATTAACTTGCAGCAGGTTTCTGCTCCAACTCCAACACACTGAAAACAAATCACATGATGTGTGGGTGTGTCTGCAGGCTTCAATAGATGAGCATTTAACACGTCACACCAGCAAAGAGTCTGAAGTTCTCAGTTCAAAGGTCAGCTGCCACACCGTATATAACAATTCACTTTTCAACAGTAGATAGCCTGTAGGCATCTCTGCAGTGATAAACAGTTTACACATTAAACACTGAACCATAAAAGAGGCTTAAGCTGCAGCTCACAGGTCAAAGCTCAGCTGCTGCACCCAGTTATCATTATCTTTTCCCTCTCAGCACTTTCACTTGGCCTTGGGCTGTTTTGACTGAGCTACACTGTATGTGTCAAATGTTGTAAATAAACTGGGAGTGATTTGGTTGTATTGATTTGTTTTTTGGTTTTATGTTTCCATGTAGATGAACGAAGACAGATTCACTCTTACCTTTTCAAAATGGCTATAAGGTAGACCACGTCTATGCTTTTCTGCCTCTTCACAGATAATCCCAGTGATTTTCCTTGGTCTGAAATCTCACCTGATCTTGTGATATTGAGAGTCATCTGCCTTTGAGGCAGCAAACCAAACAGCGTTCTCTAAACTCTTTAACTTTAATATACTTTGATATATTTCAGATTTCTGAGCTCTGCTCTGACTCCGTGCCAGTTGCTCCTTAATATGACTTTAGTTTGATCAATAATTAACCTGCAGAAAGTTTCTGTTCTGACTGCCATGCTGAACAACCCTGAGAACAAATAATATGATGTGGGCTTCAGCACTGAGCATTAAACACAATAAAAGACTCACAAGTTCCTGCTCAAAGGTCAGCTGTCTTTAGATCAATCATTAACCTGCAGCAGGTTGTGGCCTGATGTGTTTGTAAGAGTTTCACTTTCAGGAGAAGATTTAAACGAGTGACATAAATGTGAACTACAAAGTCTGTGACACACAATTTACTGCAAACTGCATGAAATCTGAGCAATGAAATCTGAGCCTGAAGAAATCCAGTCTTCTGTCTGTTGTGGTTGTGACAGCTGCTAGTAGGAGAGTTTGTTTTTAGGAGGTGGAGATGTTCTCAGGACAAGTGCGTAATCGTCTCTTTGTGTAGACGCTAAAAGCTGTGAGCCAAAACTCTGAAACTCTTCACTCAGTCCTCACGCTGAGAGTTCAGAGGCTGAACTTATTGTTTCCCCATAACACTGTTTTCATGAAACAGAGCAGAAATGAGCTTCTGTTTCTCAGCAGTGCGCACACAGAGAGCCACTCCTCTCTGCTTAGTCCAGAGGTTCCCAAAGTGTGGGGCCCGCCCCCTAGTGGGGGCGCAGAGCCATTGCAGGGGGGCGCGTATGAAAAGGAAAAAAAAAAAAAAAGTGCGCTTGGACACTGTGGACAGGTTTTTGACGGGGCTCCCACACAAACGCAAAGCAGGAGATGAAGCATCGTCAAATATGTTTCCAAACCAACTTCCTTCCAAGCCAAAGACAGGAAAATATGGTGAAGCATATCTTCCCTTTGGCTTCACCTGCACAATGGCTTAATGTGCAGTCTGGTTTGCTTAACAGTGGCTTAATTCAAGATGGCGCCGCGGATGGCAGCCTCGGTACTGCGCTCTCTCGCACTTTTCTTGTTTTTGTTTATTTTCTGCGCTTTTGGTCACTCAGACCACATCACTTTCTCCAGAGATGAACTGCTAAACATCAGGCAGTCGTCTCACTATAGTTCTTATCCATTTTTCACTAACCCGGAAAGTTTTTTGGAGATTTTAGTTGGAGGCGCAGCAGCTCTCTGTGGCTCCTGGAGGAGACGTAGACGGGGGACCCGCGCTGGTGCACTGGTGAAACTACGTCGGCGAGGATTCCGCACGGCACTCCCCTCCATTCACCTCGCGAATCTCCGCTCTCTTCCAAACAAAGTCGACGAATTACTGCTCTTAAACCGCACTAACAAGGACTTTGCACGCTCTGCTGCCCTCTGCTTCACTGAAACCTGGCTCAGTGAGCGTGTCCCAGACGCTGTCTTAAATCTGCCGGGCTTCCAACTTCACCGGGCGGACCGCGAAACGGAGCTCTCAGGGAAAACAAAGGGTGGTGGAGTCTGCTTCTACATTAATGAAGGTTGGTGTACTGATGTCACAGTGTTACAGAAACACTGCAGCCCACACTTGGAAAGTCTTTTCATCATTTGTAAACCGTTTTATTCACCGCGGGAGTTTTCTTCCTTCATGCTGGTCGGAGTTTACATCCCTCCTCAGGCCAACGCGAACAACGCACTGTGCGAGCTGGCTGACCAGATCACCACCCTGGAGAGGAAATTCCCGGACTCCTTTACAATTATCCTTGGGGATTTTAACAGAGCAAACCTCAACCACGAACTCCCTAAATACAGACAGCATATAGACTGCCCCACCAGGGACAACATCATACTGGATCACTGTTACACCACTCTAAAAGATGCCTATCGCTCTGTGCCCCGGGCAGCTTTGGGACATTCTGATCACTGCATGGTCCATCTTATTCCAGTTTATAGGCAAAAACTCAAACGTGCCAAGCCTGTAGTCAAAACTGTGAAGAAGTGGACTAACGCAGCAAAGCAGGAACTACAGGACTGTTTTGACTGCACTGATTGGACTGTTTTTGAAGCTGCATCTGATAACCTGGATGAACTCACGGACACTGTGACATCATACATCAGTTTTTGTGAAGACGTGTGTGTGCCAACAAAGACCTTTTGCACATACAACAACAATAAACCATGGTTCACTCCTAAACTCCAACATCTTCGTAAAGCTAAGGAGGACGCCTACAGAAGTGGTGACAGGGCCCTGTACAAGCAAGCCAGGAACACACTGACCAAGGAGATCAAAGCAGCTAAAAGGATCTACTCCCAGAAGCTGGAAGAACGGCTCTCAGCCAACGACCCTGCGTCAGTGTGGAGGGGCCTGCAGGAAATCACCAGCTACAGACGCCCCCCACCCACTGTTGAAGCAAACAAAGACCTGGCCAACGAGCTAAATACATTCTACTGCAGGTTTGAGACGGACAGACTCCCACGCCTCACCCTCCCCTCCCCAGAGTCACCGCTTCAGACACTGACCCCCAACACACCTTCCACTTCTCCCCCTTCACCCTCACCCTCTCCAATCCAGTCTCAACGACCACCCCCACCCTCCCCAATCCAGACTCAACGACCACCACCACCCTTCCCATTTCAGACTCAACGACCACCACCACCCTCTCCAATCCAGACTCAACGACCTCCATCACACCTCCCACCCCCTTTTCCTCCTCCCTGAAACTCAGAATACACACTGAGGATGTGAGCCGACTATTCCAGAAACAGAAGCCCAGGAAAGCCCCCGGACCAGACGGTGTTTCACCCTCCTGCCTCAAGACCTGTGCTGAACAGCTGGCTCCCATCTTCACTCGCATCTTCAACAGATCCCTGGAGCTGTGTGAAGTTCCATCCTGCTTCAAACGCTCCACCATCATCCCTGTTCCCAAGAAACCCACCATCACAGGACTGAACGACTACAGACCTATCGCCTTGACGTCTGTGGTCATGAAATCCTTCGAACGACTGGTGTTAGCCCATCTGAAGGACATTACAGGCCACCAGCTGGACCCTCTGCAGTTTGCCTACCGGGCAAACAGGTCGGTGGATGATGCAGTGAATATGGGGCTGCATTACATCCTGCAACACCTCGACCGCCCGGGAACTTATGCCAGGATCCTGTTTGTGGACTTTAGTTCGGCTTTTAACACCATCGTGCCTGAACTTCTCTCTTCCAAACTCTCCCAGCTCAGCGTGTCTCCAGCTACCTGTCAGTGGATCACCAGCTTCCTGACAGACAGAAAGCAACAAGTGAGGCTGGGGGAGATCACCTCTGAAACTCGGTCCCTCAGTACTGGTGCCCCTCAAGGATGTGTCCTCTCACCACTACTGTTCTCCCTCTACACTAATGACTGCACCTCCAAGAACTCGGCTGTTAAACTCCTAAAGTTTGCAGATGACACCACCGTCATTGGCCTCATTCAGGATGGTGATGAGTCTGCATACCGGCAGGAAGTTGAGCGGCTGGTACTCTGGTGCAGTCAGCACAATCTGGAGCTGAACACTCTTAAAACTGTAGAGATGACAGTGGACTTCAGGAGACATCCCCCAACTCTGCCCCCCCTCATCATATCAGACAGCCCTGTGTCGACTGTGGAGATCTTCAAGTTCCTGGGTACCACCATCTCCCAGGACCTGAAGTGGGAGACCAACATCAACTCCATCCTCAAAAAGACCCAGCAGAGGATGTACTTCCTGAGACAACTGGGGAAGTACAGTCTTCCACAGGAGCTGCTGATCCAGTTCTACACTGCAGTCATTGAGTCTGTCCTGTGCTCCTCCATCACAGTCTGGTATGGTGCAGCCACTAAACAGGACAGGAGCAGACTGCAGCGGACTGTACGGGCAGCAGAAAGGATCATCGGCGCCCCCCTGCCCTCCATCCAGGATCTGTACCTCTCAAGAACCAGGAAACGGGCAGGGAAAATCATCACAGACCCCTCACACCCTGGACACAGACTTTTTGACCTGCTGCCCTCTGGCAGACGGTACAGAAGCCTGCAAACCAAGACCACCCGACACAGGAACACTTTCTTTCCCCTCGCCATCTCCCTCCTAAACAGTTGACCTGTCACACTGCTCCCACTGCCAGACTGCAACCGCACCTTATGTACATTCTGTAGTATTCATTCCACCTCATTTCATTTCTGTATTTTATGTACATAAGTTTAGTTATTTATAGTTGGTTTACACAGCTTTGTGTATGTATGTGTATGCATGTGTAATGTACATATAGGTGTGTGTGTGTGTGTGTGTGTGTGTGTGTGTGTGTGTGTGTGTGTGTGTGTGTGTTTTTACATTGCTGTGCTTGAGAGCCACCATCTACCGGAACCAAATTCCTTGTATTTGTCTGCACATATACTTGGCCAATAAACACGATTCTGATTCTGATTCTGATTCTGACAAGTGCCAAGGTAGGTCTCCCCTGCAAAATTAGTTTCCCTGCGTCAGGAGCACGCACTGTGCTCTCCAAATCACGGACAAACAGTATCCAACATTCTTGATTTTTAGTTCACAAACACTTCTTGTAATAACTAACTACTGCTGACATTTTGGTCCAAAATGTCAGGAGTAGTTAGTTATTACAAGAAGTGTTTGTGAACTAAAAATCAAGAATGTGCATGATGTTAGCTCTTTATGCAGTAAAGTTACAGTGGGATACAAATAATATCAGGCTGATCCTGCCGTAATTTGTTCCCTCGGTTCAAATCACGGACAAACAGTATCCCACAGCTGTTTATGTGTTTAAACCCATTTTGCACAGAGAGGCATTTTTTGAAAAATGTATTGATAGCAATGTTGAATATTATTACACAGGAAAAAAAACAACTACACGTAAAATAATTACACCGTGATGCCTCTGCCTTTCTTTTTTTTTCTTTTTTTTTTTTTTTGTCTGTCCCATTTGGTTCTTACCCAGATAGCAAGGAAACATTGAAACAATGTTGAGTCAATATCAGGCGACGTCATTGAAGCAACGTTGAAGTGTGACGTTGACCCAACGTCACTCTTGCACCCATTTTTAACGTTGAAACAACGTCAGGTTTTGATGTTGAATCAATGTTGAAACCTGACGTTGATTCGACGTTATATTTTCGAATACTGTTGACATTGAAACAATGTCAGATTCTGATATTGAAACACTGTTGAGCTATGGTGTTAATTTTCCACCTCTTTTGCACAGTTGCTTTTTATTGAAAAAAAAACAAAAAAAACCAAAAAAGGTCAATAGACATGTATCATTTGCAAAATACTTTATTAAAAGACAAAGTTTCCTATTTACATTTCTATGTTTCACGTCACTTTTTATTATTTACTCCGGGATGGGGATGGATGATGTGTGTCCTGCGCGCCACCCGTACGATCTGGAGCATATCTGAGCCATTTCTGGACTGCTTAAGCAAAGACCAACTCAGACAGAGTTCGCCCCTACCTGCTGCGCCAGGCCATCTAGGACAAAAATAGACACACACACACAAAAAAAAACCAAAGACAAAAAAAAGGGAATTAGAGCACATGAATAAGCTCTTGTTAATTGTCTTCAGCAGGGAGAAAGTATGTAAACTCCTAGGCTGATAAACATGAAAGTCACCAGGCGGAAATCAGCAAACTGCTGCATTTGATTCCCAAAGAGCTATAAGCTGAAAATGTGATATGTCTTAGCATGGTGTGCCGTGTATCCTTTAAAAAAAAAAAAAAAAGAAAACATGGGTCCTCGGGCTGTACAAAGTGTACAACCCGAGGACAAAACAAGCCGAAGACCAAAGACTCCATCTCCAGATTAACCGGACATGAAAGTCTTGTTATTAAGAAAGACAAAGTAATATAGCAAAAAAAAAAAACATAGGAAATGTGAAACGCACCCAGCACATCAATTGATCCCTTTATTGTTCACTTTAGGCTCATAAAACTACAATAAACAGTAAAACTTACCAAATATGCATCTGCACAGCGCTGTCTCTTTAAATGCCCTTTTTTGCTTTGTCTGGTCCTTGGTTTTTTTCCCCTGCCCAGTTGAGTACGGAGGCCAGCTCCTTTGTAATGGCATAAACCATTACACGGCGGACTCGCACCTCCAGTGTGGTCCAGGATCTGCAGGAAAAAAAAAAAAAAAATCACAACAAGATGACATTCAGGAGTATAAATTGGGTTTTGTTTTTTTTTTAGATAAGAGTACAAAAAGCATACCATCTATAGGGAAGACATCAGACTGCATGCTGGCGAGATCACAAAGCTGTGTCGGTTTGTGCCGGAGTGGCGAAAGGTGCCGGAAGCTGGGTGGGGCATTATGATGGTTGCTATCAGTGGGCTGGGGGGCAGACTGGAGTGATGAGGGCTGTTTAGAAAAAGATAATTTTTTAAGTATTTAAGAATACAGACAACTTGTCAAAAAAAGTTTCCTTGTGTCAGACACAGATATGTACACAGACACTAGACAGTATTATATTACCTGGTATTTTCACTCGAGGGGCCTGGGGAAACCGTTTTTTTGTAGGTTGCTCATCCTCTGAGTCCGTATATGTGTACAGGGAATTTGGTCTAAAGAAAAGAAATCAAAAACGGTCTTAAGTAATTGTAAATATGCTTTTGGCATATTGTTTCCTAAAGTTAGTTTGATTTCTAACAACACACACAGGAAACAGAGACGTGCAAGAAGGTACAGTATACAATGAATTTTTGAAGTGCACAAGTGTACACGACTTTGCATTTTTAAAAAGTTTACAAACTTCCACTTTTTGGACTATATTATGTGGTGATATTGCAGTATGCAAGCACCACAGATATGTATAAAAGACAAGATCATAAATTCTTAACAATCAAAGATATGTTTGTGAATAAAAGGGTTTTACTTGTGCTTTCTTTTAAGACTGGTCTGGGTTTCTTCTTCGGACTGAAGGTCAGACGTATCACAGCGTTCACGTGGATATCTCTGACGACTGCGTTCTGCTTCGTGAAATGTGCCTGGAAATACAAACACAATGTACGGCCAGACATAAATTACGTGTGGACAAAAGGTGCAAACGCATAGAAAAATCAGCGGTTTCAAAAATACGCTGGTACGTGTGGACGTAGCCTTATTCATTATACAAGGCACAAACGGAAAGTCATGTACGCGTGCAACGTAAAGTTAGGTCAGCGTGCAACGTACAGTCACGTGGGCATTCAAACTGAGTCTAAAGTTTTCGTGTGCGAATTGAAACGAGTGCTCTCCAATCATCAAAAGTAACAAAGTCATTGAACACGTTTATACAGTTAACTTTACGTTTATCAATCATATATCACAGATTTTGAATATTTTGTAGTACTAAGCAACTACAGAGCGAAAGTCTGGGTCAAGCGCCGAGGCCACGGCAAGAACAAAGGAAAACTCGAAGCGTTAAAGCTAGCTTTGTAAGGGAATATAACGAAGAAATTATGAAACGAAAATGTTTTCTTTGATGATATACTTTGTTCGCAGTGCAGTTTATTTGTTGCTGGATTGTAAGAAGTAGACACAATTTCGGGCTCGTAAATAACAGTAAAAAACTTGTTAATGTAGAACATTAGCGAGTTTTTTTTTACTGTTATTCAAATGCAAACATGGAAATAACGAGTAGGAAAAAAAAAATCATTCATTCTTACCTTATACTAATCGTGGTGCAGGCCAGTGCAGTGCATGAACTGATGCCTTCGGTCAATTCCGCTGAGAGTAAATCAAATGTCCCGCTCTACTGTAGAAGACAATGAATACCTGGGGGAATGTACCAATGTGAGAGGGGTGCTGCGGAGTAGTCCAAGTGATCGCTGCTTTAATTTCCCGGTCAACTATACATAAATTGCACGTAGACGTGATTTTTTTAAAGCTGGTGAACTAGACCAAGTCATTGATAACAAATGAACAATAAATCTACTTTCTCTGGTACTTTATACCCGATCAGTTGCAGTGCAATTTAATGCTCAACTACAAATCGATGGTTTTTGATGGTGACCGGAGCCGAATGATCGTCAACTATAAATAGACGTTTTCTCGACGTTGTTGTTGTCACCTGGTCGACTACAAATAGATCAAATATCAATGACAAAAAAACAACGGTGAATCAACATCGTTACAACGTCTCTATAGTAAGACCGTCGGTTTACCACAGTATTTCAATGTTGTTACAACATTGGCATTTCAACCCCGACCATATACGACGGTTTGGATGAAAAATCAACATAGATTCAATGTCGTCTTGCTATTTGGGTAAGCCGTCAGAATTGTTGTCTGAAGACCAACAAGGATACCAAATGGATTTATTTTGCCAAATGGATCATCATGGCATTGCCGTATTGGTCCATTTGATCAAACTTTGTTGTTATTATTTATTGTATTTTCAGTTGTTACAGATGGGACAGACATGACTGGGGGATAGGAAAGGGAGAAAGAAAGAGAGGAAGGAAAAGAAAAACAGAAGGGAAAAGGGACAGTGAGAAAGGGCACTTACAAAGACAAAGAGAAAGAAAAAAAAAAAATCTCCTGGATCAGCTGTTGAGAGAAAAAGAAGAGAAGACAAGCAAAAAAAACCAAACAAAAACAAAGCAACATACTAAACACAACACCATCACATTAATCTAGCTGAGTGTGAACAGCAGTAAATACTAAATATTGAAAGTTGTTGTGCAGCACGCAGGACAGACAGCGCACAATGTGCTTTGAAGTAGCAGCTAAGAAAGGTGTAGTTTATGTCTACGAACAGTGAACACCCGTGTGCACACCTGTGTGGATCAACGCGCTTGTATACAAAAGGTTTTCCCATGTAACGGTCTGCTAGAGGGTGTGGAGGCCCATAGCCCCGTCCCCCAGGGCATGAAGCAGGCATGGAGGAGATCCAGGCTCCAGACATCCAGAGGACCCAGAGTGCGAGAGCCCAAGGAGTACCACCGGAGGGGCATCCGTGCCACCTTCCTGGGAAGGGCTGAGGAGATCCCCAGACGAGGGGTCACCCAGTAGCCACCGAGCAGAAGCCAGAGGGGGCTGCACCGGCGTGCCCGCCGGCTCCGCCGGCAGCCAGCTGTGCCAGAGTGAACCGAGTTGCAGGCCCCGAGGCCGGAGGCCCGAGGGCCCCTTTGCCCCGGAAGAGGCCTGACCAAGCGACAGGCATCGGGCCCCGCCAAGTAGCCACCGGGAGTGAGCCGGTGCATACCTGAGCGCCCAGCCCCGGACACCAAGAACCACCAATGCACCAACCCCTGAGGGCATCAGTTACCAGCAGGGAGTGTGGTGAGGGGAGATAGGCCTCCACACTGGGAGTACCCAGGGAGGTGGAGTCTAAGACTCGACCTGACATATAGACACAGACAAACAGGCACACACAGACATAAACATGCTTTCCCACCCTCATGCACACATATACAAACACTCAGCACTCACCCAACGTAGGGACAGACATACATAGACATGTACACACAATCATACTCCCCAAACATACTCTATGCCCTGGGTCCAGGTACCCTCGCCCCCAGAGGGGGAAACGGCACCCAGACCCAAGAGATGTGACCCTTTCCCCCGGGGTGGAGGCAAGCAGACCGCCCCAGGCTCCGCAGCAGCAGGGAGGCCAATCGGACAGCCAACACCTCCTCCCAGCCCCCGCCCCGATGGCTAGTAGAGAACGGGGGTGTGTGAAGACCCCATACCTCCCTCCTCCCGCTCATGTGTAGTGTTGCTGCGTGTTGTTCTAAAGTGCATTTAAAACAAGGGAGGGCATGGTGCTGCTGCCAGAGAGCAGCAGGTGTTAGCACGGCCCCTCCCGAGAACCCTCAATGTCTACATGGATTTAAAATTGAGAGGTGGGCACCGGCGCCAGAGGTAGGGTTGAATACACAGACCGTCCTCTGGACGCCGTTAACGTGATCACCCTCAAGGCCCTATATATATATATATATATATATATATGTGTGTGTGTGTGTGTTATGAGAGTGTGAATAATGTGGATGTCTAAGTTGTGAAATAAAATTGAGGCACAGGTGGCCAGAAGGGGACAGAGGGGGGGGGAATGCCTCCCCTGCACCCTGGTGACACACCCGCACCCCAAGGCCCTACCTGTGTGGGTGGGTGTGGTGGAGCGGGAAGAGGGAGGCAGCCGGGGATGGGGAGGAAAAGAAGGGAGGGGCAAGATGCCCCTCCTTAGGGCCAGCTCCCCGGCTGACCCCAGTAGGCACCCCCGTCCTCTAGTACCCACCAAGGCAAGGGAGCCCAGGCCCATCCCGATCTGGGCCCACGGCAGCAGCACCGCTAAGCCCCACAGGACCTGGGGAGGCCCACCCCACCCCACCGCAGAGGAAACTATACCCACCCCAACATTCAATCATCTCCAGACTACACAAGACAACAGACACCCAGGTTAGGTTTATTCTCCACCTCTCCTGTGTCTCTCCCCCACCTGCAGAGTGGACTTCTGCAAGGATGGAACAACCTCCCTGCCAGTAGAAGAGTCCCCCAGTTAGGTCGATGCACCAGAGGCCCCCTGCGCCAGGGCTGAGCCCCCGTGCACCCACCGGCCCACAACCTCGGCGACACACCGACGAGGACCGTAGCCCCAAGGCCCAGCCAGAGCCCCATCACGGAGACGAAGCACCCCCGAACCCCAAGCCCCCCCGCCTGCCCCGGATCCACTCAGGGCAGCCAGGCTACCAGGCCAGTAACCTACGTCCGCCAGTACAGACCATCCCCCAGCCCCGCTGCACGCAGCCACGAGGAGAACACCCTCTAAGAGCGACCAGAGCCACTCACCAGGTTATGACCACAACCCCCGGGTTGTGCCCTCCAGGGATAACGTCTCTAGGGGTTCTCCTGGCGCCCTAAGCCCATCCCAACCTCCAGATCAACCACAATAGCGAAGGCAGGACCAAACCATGACCCCCCACCCCCACTAGGTGATGAAGCCGATCAAAGGAGCCCAAAGGGATTGATCAAATGTGGTGGCAGAGGCTGTATCAAGACTAATGTGATCTATTAGATGGTTTTTATATTGATTAGAATTAAGATTATTTTTATTTTTCCAGTTAAGGAGGACCGTTTTCTTGGCAATGCATAGGGCTGTAAAAACAATGTGGGCTGTGTTTATTTCTGCAGTGACCTCATCCAAGTTGCTCAGCAAGCACACTAAAGGGGAGGCTGGAATGTTACATTTCAGACACTTTGATAAGTCTTCACATATCTCACGCCAAAACTTCTGCACTGGTGGACAGAACCAAAGGGCGTGGATGTAATTGTCTGGTGTATTGCCTTGACAGTGTGAGCAGTTGTTGGAAGATCTGCCTTTCTAAATGGAGGGACAGTAACTGCATGTGTATGTAAGTGTGTAAAACCTGAAGAGGTGGTGGGGGGGGGGCGCGAACATTTTTCTTGTAAAAAAGGGGGGCCTGGCAAAAAAAGTTTGGGAACCACTGGCTTAGTCTGAACAAATCAAAGTGAAACGTCTGTGAAAACACAGCTGCTGATCAAACTGTGTCAGATTAATGCCTCAATGTTTCACTGTCAGATTAAAAAATACATAAAAATTATTTAAAGAAGCAGGAGGCAGATTTTCACAATAAAAGCACTTCGATTTTAATTCAAACTGTCATTAACACCTCAGTGTTGTCTGTGTCTGAGCAGATTCAGGCATTACTCAAATAATAAAGTCTTTTTATTACTATTATACTTTTCATTAGTCTCCAGGTTGATGATTATAAACAGAATTATTAAAGTTTTTATCATTTCAGGCTGAAAATCAACATGAATTTGGTTCTAATCAAAGAAGCTCCTTTAATGTGTTTCATTAAAATCCTCACACAGACTTAAAAAGGCGACATTAACATTAAAATAAATGAATGAAGCTTCAGCTGAGAGCTTCATGCAGTCATCATAAGCAGTTCATAGCAGTCACAGCTCTTTATTATGCAGAGTTTGTGTGAGAAGCTGCTTTATGGACAGCTGTACACACTTCTTTATTATTTCTTCATAAATCAAACACACAGGTTTGTCTGTAGATGATTTAAAGTGTGTCGTTGTGCAGTTAAAGCTGTTTGTGTGACGCCCTGACCTCCTGTGAATGAAACAGCCAATCAGATCCAGCACAGAGAGAGCAGGAAGTGTTGTGTGTTTGTGACAGAACAAGGAAACAGTGATAATGATGAACATAAAGATCCTCTGATGATGTGTTTGTGTTTCCTGTTACAGTAACGCTTGTTCATCTGTTGCTCTCCTACACTTTCCTATAAATAAAGGAGAAAAAGTCCATTTAGTTTCATTTCCTAAAGCTCAGAGTTACACTTCACATTCCTGCAGTCACATCAAAAAGCTTCACTTTGGTCCAACATCTGCATGTTAACATGAAACACAGAGAGACTGCAGAACATCTGGAACATCTGCACTTTGACCCAAACTGTTATAGTCAGAATATTTCCTACATATTTCAGACATGAAGCAAACCTTTATTTTGATTTCTTACATGTTCATGGAGGGATGGACAAGTTTAAACTGCTTCAACATCCCACGTCTTCTATTTAAATATGAACTGTGAACGACACGTAATCATCTGTAAATGGTTTGAGGCACACTGAGGCCGCCTACAGGGCAGGTGGGGAACAGCAGGTACCTGAAATCAAATGAGATGTTAGTGAGAAGTTAGAACAAACGGACTTAAGATGGCTCGAAGTGATCAAAGTTGATCTAAAACAGAAGATAAATCCAAAGCAGCATCAGATGAATGTTACCAATTCCAGTTACGGTGCCCTTCATCAAATATGGAAATGTGGTTTTTTTGCCGTGTTGTTGTTCTTCCTATTGTGTTTAGGCCAGAGATGCTCTTCAAAAAGCTGACAGACCACATTACAAGAACATGGTGTGAGTCCGATTTGATGTTCCAGTCAACGCTGAGAGACCTTAACCAGGAAGTCAGAGGTCAGCTGATGCTGCGAGCAGGAAATCAACCAAGGGAGAGGTTCACTCTACTCAATGTCAAAGAAAATATGCTGGTATTTGTTGATGTTGATATGTGTTGTTGGTGTTTGTATTTTCTGTAAATGCTTTGTTCCAGATGGACAGGGAATCAGTTGCTATATGATGACATCATCTTGACGTTGACGAGGAGGGTGAGAAAAACTAGTTTTGTCCTGCAGATGGCGATCTTGCACCGTGTTCAGAGAGCCGACACTTGATGATGCTGCTCTACTCAACTTACTTTAGCCTGGGTTGGACTCTATATGAGCAGCTTCACTCTGGTTTCACTGTTAAATACACTTGTTTAATTTCAATTATAAAAGTTTAAAATGAAATATTTAATTAGAAAGGGTCAAATATC
This sequence comes from Oreochromis niloticus, assembly GCF_001858045.2. Taxonomy (NCBI): domain Eukaryota; kingdom Metazoa; phylum Chordata; class Actinopteri; order Cichliformes; family Cichlidae; genus Oreochromis; species Oreochromis niloticus. The sequence goes on from NW_020328784.1 coordinate 113,779, forward strand.
TTGTTTGATTTTAGTTATAAACTGTTAAGGTGGAAAAAATGAATCAGGTCAAAATACTTTAAATCAGTGCAGATGTATAATGTAATTTAACATGTTGATAATGGTTGTAGTGGGCTTGTAATGTAAATGTGGTCTGATTAAATATGACATTAATGGTGACGCTGCATAAACCTGATAAAACAGTTCTATTAGTGGGTCTGTGTGATCAGCATCAGTGGGTTAAGGTGAGGCCTTGACTAGTAGAACGTCATGTTGGTGTATGACAACACATGAGCCAACATCAGACTCCGAGCGTTACGATGCTAAAGATCAGAAGATCCAGTGTGACATCATCGTTACCTGGCAACAGAAGCCCTCATCTGACTTTATTGGAGGATATTTACACCAGCAACACTGTTTAGTTTGATATGACGGATTAACAACATGCTGTGATATCCAGTTCATCTGTAATAGATACTGGATCTAATCAGTCAGCAGATATTTGATCAGCTTATTTATAACTATACTAGAAACAAACACAACTGTGTTGGTGATTCATGCAAACTTGCATATCAGCCTTTGAAGGTTTTGTAGTATTGAGAACAAAGAGGTTGTGTTAGGGCTGAAAACCCTGACTTGTTCTCCTCTGCAGGTCATCAAATGCACCACAGAAGTTTGTATTTGCACAGCCTGTATATGTTTGATGGCTTTATTATTCTCTGTTCAAAGACAATAAATGTGGAAAATGTCTCATGTAGTATCAGCTTCATTTAAAATGACTGCAAACATTTAGAGAACATCTGCTGCTGTTTGTCCTACATTTCCAACACTGAATGAACCCTGAAAACGTGATGGCAGGTGGCAGATTGGAGTCCACATGAAATATCGGCTGTATGAAGACTGGAAAATATAGATGATACAAATATGCAGCCAAACATTTGTGGACATGGATAAACTATCTGATCCAAAAAGCAGGAAGTGACACAGCTAGAAAATGAAAGTGTGTAACAGCTGAAGTCAAATGTAATGCAGAGTTGAATCTGCACTTGGATCCATCTGTGAAAGGTCCACATGTAGGGATCACATGAGTCCTGATGTTTGTCAGTGCAGCTTGATAACTCCATCTACTGTGGGCTACATATACTGGGCTGGTAGCTCCATAGTGTTGCAAAGAAACTATTCAATGTGCAAAGTTTAAAATCAGAGGCTCTTCTAACACAGGAGCCATGTTGAGTTTAGATCACAGCTGTTACGACCCGTCTAGGGCCAGGCAATAACATGAACGAGGCACTCGCTTCCCCCCCAAGACCCAAGCAGCCACAGGAAACAAATCCGTTCGTTATATTGTGATTTATTTACAAGGTGGAAGAAAGAAGAGGAACAACAGAACGGGAGTGTCAACACTTCAGGGTGAGCCAAGGCCAAAATAATAAACAAAACAAATCTACACAAATCCCGCACCCCTGACCTTACCAAAATAAAGTCAAAAATAAAGACAGAGTCTGACCTCCTTAACTAATTCAAAACAGGAGAAAACGGGTGATCAAAAGAAACGGCAGCTCACCCCTACCCACTCCACTTCCACAACTTTTCAGACAACACTGCAGCCAACGACTGCCACAGGTACCACTGCTGGGTGCTGAGGGGAAACGCGAGGACCTCTCCAGCCGTAGCACTCCAGCCTCCTTTTAATGGGCGGGTCCTCCAGCTGGAACCAGTCGCGTCAGGGCGGTGTATCCACGCACCAATCGGAGCAGAGCCCTGGCACAGCTGAATTAACATAAACAAATATTACCTGCCCAGAACAAACACATGAAAATACAAGTTCGTAACACCCCCTTCCATAAGAATTAAACAACCCTCCTATTGTTTAATTTCCAAACTAAGAGACCGCTCTCGACAGGGCATCAGCGATAACATTTTCCGTCCCTTTCTTATGTTCGATTTGCAGATTAAAATCTTGCAAAAGAAGGGACCAACGCATAAGTCTCTGATTTGAGTTTTGCATCTGGGAGAGGAACACCAATGGGTTGTGGTCAGTGAATACTTGAACAGGTATAGAGCTGGATCCAATATACACCTCGAAATGCTGCAGGGCTAACAACAAAGCAAGGGCTTCCTTTTCAATAGTGCTGTAGTTCATCTGATGTTTGTTGAACTTTTTGGAAAAATAGCAAATTGGGCGATCCACGCCGTGACGGTCTTCCTGCATAAGGACAGCTCCTGTGCCAGACGCACTAGCGTCAACCTCGAGCTTGAAAGGGCATGTGAAATTAGGTGCCGTAAGAACAGGGGAACTGCACAGCAATGCTTTCGCAGACTCGAAAGCAGTCTGACAAACAGGCGTCCACACAAAAGGCTTCACCGGGCTGATCAAGTCGGTGAGAGGAACGACAACAGTAGCGAAGTTCTTACAAAACCCTCTGTAATAACCACACATTCCTAGAAATCGGCGCAGCGCCCTTCTCGTTTGTGGGACCGGAAACTCAACAATAGCCTGTATTTTTGCAGTCACCGGCCGTACCTGTCCTTGACCCACCTGTTTCCCCAGGTATGTGATGGTGGCTCTGCCAAATTCACATTTGGCCAGGTTTAGAGTAAGCGAGGCTTTCTGAAAACGGGTGAAAACGAGAGAGAGGGTTTGTAAGTGGTCAGACCAGGTGGATGAGTAAATGACAACATCATCTAAGTAGGCATCGCAGTTATTCACGCCCACCAGTACTTTGGCCATAAGGCGCTGGAACGTAGCGGGTGCATTACGCAACCCAAACGGCATAACCGTGTACTGGAGAAAATGATCTGGCGTGACAAAAGCAGATATTTCAGATGCTTTGGGGGTTAAAGGTACTTGCCAGTAACCTTTTAACAGATCAAGTTTGGTTACAAAAGATGCTGATCCCACTCTATCAATACAATCCTCCATTCTAGGAAGAGGAAATGAATCGGGTTTGGTAACAGCGTTAACTTTCCTGTAATCATTACAAAACCGAGGAGTATTGTCAGATTTTGGTACCAGCACACACGGCGAGCTCCATGCGCTGGCGCTCGGAATGGCTAAACCGTGTTCTAAGAGATAATCAACCTCCTTCTGCATTATCGCTCTTTTCACTGGGTTTACTCGATAGGCATGCTGCTTAATCGGTTTATGTCCTTCCACGTCAATATCGTGGCACAGGACTGCAGTTTGACGAGGATGATCAGAAAAAAGTGATAAACTATTCTCTATCAGATCAGTGATGTCAGCTCGAGCGGGCTCAGACAGGTGAGCTAAATATGTGTCTAAATCATTTAAGATCTCCGAATTTTTCAACCGACCGCTACCCAGCGCTTCATTTTTCTCAAGCAGTCCGTCATCAGAGGGTTCATAAGGAGAAACAACACTAGCGGTGCACACTGGAGATGGCTCACTCGAAGGGCTCCTCGAGTGATACGCTTTCAACATATTAATATGACAAACCCTGGACTTTCTCCGGCGGTCTGGGGTCTGGATCACATAATTGTTGTCACTGAGTTTCTGTTCCACCACATATGGGCCAGCGAACTGGGCTTGCAAACTGGACCCTACCACAGGCAGCAACACCAACACTTTCTCGCCTGGCTGGAAACTTCTGCAAACAGCCTTTTTATCATAACGAGCTTTCATCTTAGCCTGCGTATGTGTCAGATTTTCCCGAGCTAACTGACATGCAAGGTGGAGTTTTTCCCGAAGTCCGCTAACATAATCAAGGACATTATGCTGGGTTTCAGAAGTTTCTGACAACCACTTCTCCTTCAGAAGCCGGAGGGGACCGCGGACCACATGTCCAAACACCAGATCTGTAGGACTGAATCCCAAGGATTCCTGAGTGGCCTCCCTGACGGCAAACAACAATAACGGCAGACCCTCATCCCATTCTCTACCAGACTCTGCGCAAAATTTGCGCAGCATAGCTTTGAGGGTTTGATGGAATCTCTCCAGAGCACCCTGGCTTTCTGGGTGGTATGGACTGGATTTTACATGTTTTATTTGCAACTCATCCGCAACCTGTGCAAACACTTTCGAAGTAAAATTCGTTCCTTGGTCTGTTTGTATAACCTTTGGAAGCCCGAAAGTAGAGAAAAACTTAATTAGTGCTTTTACTACCGGTTTTGCTTTCAGCGTGCGTAGTGGAATTGCCTCCGGGAACCTTGTTGCTGAACACATTATGGTAAGTATGTATTGGTGTCCGGATTTTGATTTTGGTAGGGGGCCCACACAATCCAATATTACTTTTTCAAACGGCTCACCTATTACTGGAATAGGATGTAGCGGAGCAGGTGGGATTGGTCTATTAGGTTTCCCCGCCACCTGACATGTGGTACAGGAACGGCAATATACCACCACATCGGCTTTCAGCCCCGGCCAAAAGAAGTTACGCAACACCCGATAATAAGTTTTGTTCACCCCGAGGTGTCCAGCCATGCTGGCATCATGCGCTAAGCTAAGCACCTGCCCTCGATGTGGCTTCGGCACCACCACCTGCGTAGCACCACGCAAACCACTCTGGTCAGGGGACCACCTCCTCATAAGAACTCCATCTTGTACAAAAAAAGAAGTGGGGGATTTACCTTCTGCACTCGCGGCTGCGGACATAAAACAGGGAGCCAGTGACGAGTCATTCTGCTGAGCGGTTATCAATGCATCCCTATTTAACTTTTCATCCAGCTCTGGCATCAGTTTTGTCACATCATTGCGGCTTTCTATTCTGCCACTCTCACAGCTGGGAGACTTTCTTTCATCTAGCGTCGCCATAAATGTGTCAGCGACATCCATAACGTCGTCAAATTTGCGCGATTGCGCACGAGTAATAGCACAAACAGGAAACACACTTGATATAGGGGTGGCAGCATCAGTAACAGAAGCAACAGGCGTTTCCACCACTTCAGGCGGGGGAAAAACTGTCCCACCAGCCAAGTCATTTCCCAGAATAAATGAAACCCCTTTGATAGGCAACTGGGAACTCATGGCAACTTTAACATGCCCCGTTATTACGGGCGAATGCAAATGCACCTTGTGTAGCGGCGCCCGAAGAACGCTCATCTTAATTCCCCAGACTAACACATCTGAATCACAAGCAGTTTTATCTGACAATGGCAGTACACTGTCCAACATAAATGACTGATGCGCACCTGTGTCCCGAAGAATAGTAACAGGTACCTTATCCTTCTCTTCTCCCGTCACAGAAACAAAGCCTTTGGTGATAAATGGTTTAAAACGCGGCTCTATTTCAGCATCCGTATGGTGCAAATCACGGGTGGAACGCATTTCGGGCGAAGGCACAACTTTAATGAGACCTACGCCAGCTGGATTTTTAGAGCCTTTGCGCTGCTCCTTCCTCCGGAGCGCGGGACAGACAGCGATCAGATGTCCGGGTTCGCGACAATAAAAACATTAGCGATTTCCACTATCCTCCTGTCTATCCTTCCGTCCCAGCCTTGGTGACTTCATTTTCCTCTCCTGTCCCACCCTGATATTTTGTGCGACAGCGGCTGAAAATATAGTTTTGTGAGTGAGAGTAAACTCATCAGCCATCACTGCAGCTTTGGCAAGTGACGTCACCTTCTGCTCATTCAGATAAATGACTACTTGGTCCGGCAAACATTTTTTAAATTCTTCTAACAAAAGAAGTTCCTTCAGCCCCTCAAAATCCTTCACTTTACTGGCCTGCAACCATCTTTCAAACAAGCGACTCTTTTCACGGGCAAACTCCACAAACGTCTGATTGGCAGTTTTTTCACACTTCCTAAATTTTTGACGATAGGCTTCTGGGACAAGCTCATATGCCTGCAACACAGTCTTCTTCATGATGTCATAATCAAGGCTATCTTCAATTGATAAACTGGTACACACCTCCTGGGCTTTGCCGACCAGTTTACATTGCAACAATAGTGGCCAAAACTCCTTCGGCCAGCTTAACGCGGCCGCTATACGCTCAAAAGCGTTAAAATAGGAGTCCACTTCGGCCTCACGAAACGGGGGAACCAGTTTAACGTGCTTAGTGATGTCAAAACCAGTTGAGACAGTGGTGGAGGTACTAAGATGACTAGAGGCAGATGTGGAGGGCTTTCGCTCCAGCTCCAAAGCTCTGACACGGAGGTGCATTGCCTGTACCTCAAGCTCTTTAGCACGGGTTTCCACCTCCCTTATACGGAGGGTCAAACGGAGATCCTCCGTAGACCGCCCCGCCAGGGGTTCCCCGGCCGTACCAGACTCAGGCGCTTCAGACACCCCCTCAGCCGCATCAGAGTCCACCTCAGCTGCATCAGACTCCACCCCAGCCGGGAGCACGTTAACAGGCCCTTTGGCATCCGGCTCCGGCCCAGTCTCTGGAGCCACCTTCACACCCCTGCCGCCAGGCTGCTCTACAGCTGCCTTCGGGGCAGAAAGGATGCCTTGCTCCACCAGCCCTGCACACAAAGCGTCCTTAACCTCCGCTTTACGGGCACCATAGGACACTCGAACATCATAAAAACTAGCAATAATCAGCAAATCCGCTTTCTTGCACCCCACTATTTTGTCCCATGATGGTGAAGTAACAAAATCATCCAAAGAAAACTCCATAATCACACACACACCCACTACCCCCACAACAAGAAAACTGCCAAACAGACCAAACCACACGAGAACAACCACAGAACAAGGCAGAGGACGAGCCCCCAATTCATGTTACGACCCGTCTAGGGCCAGGCAATAACATGAACGAGGCACTCGCTTCCCCCCCAAGACCCAAGCAGCCACAGGAAACAAATCCGTTCGTTATATTGTGATTTATTTACAAGGTGGAAGAAAGAAGAGGAACAACAGAACGGGAGTGTCAACACTTCAGGGTGAGCCAAGGCCAAAATAATAAACAAAACAAATCTACACAAATCCCGCACCCCTGACCTTACCAAAATAAAGTCAAAAATAAAGACAGAGTCTGACCTCCTTAACTAATTCAAAACAGGAGAAAACGGGTGATCAAAAGAAACGGCAGCTCACCCCTACCCACTCCACTTCCACAACTTTTCAGACAACACTGCAGCCAACGACTGCCACAGGTACCACTGCTGGGTGCTGAGGGGAAACGCGAGGACCTCTCCAGCCGTAGCACTCCAGCCTCCTTTTAATGGGCGGGTCCTCCAGCTGGAACCAGTCGCGTCAGGGCGGTGTATCCACGCACCAATCGGAGCAGAGCCCTGGCACAGCTGAATTAACATAAACAAATATTACCTGCCCAGAACAAACACATGAAAATACAAGTTCGTAACACAGCCGACCACCGTCAGTCTGAAATGGAATGAAGCCCATTGACAGCCAGCAGGTCTAAACAGGAACGCAGCCATTTGTATGCGTGGCAATGATGTGGCTGCAGCTGACACAGGATTGGTTCAAACTAAACATCAGACGCATTTCACAGAGTTCACAAATAAACTCACGTTTTTATCTTTGAAGATCATCATAAAGTAGAATTGATGGTTCAGCAGACAACAGCAGGAGGTTTGAGCCCTTCTGATGCAGCAGAAACAGGATTTGGAGGAAGATGTTAATAGATTAGAAAGAATTGTACACTGTGAATCAATGCAAGTCTTTCTAGATAGACAGATCTTTAATAATCCCTCAGGCAGGTTCCTCTGGGACAGTCACAGATAGAGACACCAATTCTGACGTCCTTTGAAAGCCTGACTTTGAATTTTCATAACTCATCATGTACACAGATGTTAATTCTACATATTCCTAGTACTGAACTCTAAATCAATATGAAGAAAATGCTCCTACTAATCTGCATATATGTTGTAATCAAATCCTTTTCCAGCACATGGATAAATCTCTATAAATCTTTCAGTCTGATCAGAATGGGCACAGTGTTGTTATTGCAGCACTCCCTGATGTTTGAAAAGCTAAATGTCCATTTTAAAGTGGTCGTGTGTAGGATTGTGTTTCCTTCATTTGTGCAGTTCTTACAGTAAACATGTTTGAATGTTTCCTGTTCCCCTGATGCTTCTTCCTGTTGGATAAAGTTGGTTTGAATAACATGTTCTTAAAGGTTTCAATGAACTTCAAACTGTGATCCACTTACAAAACTGTCTCATTTTATTGGAACGATCCACATTTGCATCCATTCACGGTACATTTGACATCTGAACACGTTTGTACACATGATGAAAGGACAGATGGTGTTTGTGTGTCCTTCTTAAACTTAGTGTGAATGTTTCATCATGTAGAACTACTTAGAACAAAGTCTTTGGGAACATTTGGAGAACACGTTTAGGAAAGTAACATCCTGGTAGAACATTTTCTTAAAGCAAAGCAGAGCTGCAACATGACTGTGAGGATTCACAATAATAAAGTCACAATACTTTATTATTATGAAGACTAAAGTGCACCTTAACGCTGCCAATGAATACACGTTCTTTGTGAAAGCATGAGCACAGCTGACATGCACTACACTGACCCCACTCGCCCCATTTCTTCATCCACTTCTTCCTCTTGTGCTTGAAATGAGACGCAGACGCAGCAAAAGTAAGAGGCTCTAAAATCCACAAAAAGGGGGCTTGTTAGATCAGGATATTGGATGTGATCCATAGAAAACATGGATAATACACCACTTTATTTGAAGACATCTGTAGCACTGCCTCAGTTCTGGATGTTTCCACAGACTCCTCTGTGCACCTAAAGAAAAGGTCAAAGGTCAGCAGCACATGTAGTTGGGACAATTCTTCATTTACAAACAACAGTCGCACAAACTACACAATTATTTTCCTCCAATTAGGACTTTTCACTTGCAGAAATGGTCCTGTGTGATTTCTAGGCTGTGATATAAAAACTAGTTCCTCATGGCAGCGATTCACTCAGTAAACATGTGTTTCCTTCACCAACCTCACACACAGATCCAATAAGATCAGGAAGTGGGCAGTATAGTACAATATGTGTTATTTTGTACTGTACTGCCCAAACTAAAGATCTGCTGAAGTGTTGGAAATGATTCAGATGTTTATTTTGGACGATACAGCAGAAGATCAGACATGAAAGTGGAGATAACACAGAAGACCTGCAGCAAAGGGTCAGAGGTCAGACTGGGCCACTGGATTCAACAATGAGCCAATGATCATCAAGTAGTGACTAAAGCAGAGCCCTGACGTTCTGACATTTATCACACAGTTAGAACACATGTCTTCTAGACAAAGAGGAGTAGCAATTCTAATACATAAAAATATTAATTTCACAGTACTCGATACAGTTATAGATCCAGAGGGCAGATTCCTAATAGTCAAACTATCTATACTTAACCAAAAGCTAGGTATTGTAAGTGTATATGGTCCGAATGTTGATGACCCCTCATTCTTCCACGGTTTTTTTAGTGCACTCTCCGAACACCTAGATTGCACAGTTGTTCTTGGAGGAGACCTCAACTTGGGACTAAATGCAGAAATGGATAGGCTCAATACAGCAGGAACTCAGCGTAATTGGCAGTCCACAAATATAATCAAACAGTATATGAGCGACTTTGGTCTTTGCGATGCATGGCGCTTCCTCCACCCCAACAGTAAGGAATATACTTTTTTCTCACATGTTCATCACTCCTACTCTCGTCTGGATTATTTTTTGGTCAGCAGCTCACTGCTGAGTGACATTTCAGACACTGAGATTCATCCTATAGCTGTCAGCGATCATGCTCCTGTATCTTTAACACTAATGCAGAAGAATAATACCACACCAAGTAAAAACTGGAGATTTAATACATCACTGCTCAAAGATGAAGAGTTTATCAAATACTTTAAAAAAGAGTGGACTTCATATTTAGACTTTAATGACATTCCTGGAACATCAGCATCTGTCCTCTGGGAAGCAGGGAAAGCCGTGATGAGAGGTAAAATAATCTCTTTCTCATCACATAAGAAGAAAGAAGAAAACAAAAATATTCAAGAACTGGAAAAAAACATCAAATCCTTAGAAAAAGCCTATGTATCACACCAAGATCAAGAAATATTAAACAAAATACGCAAAACAAAACTAGAATTAAATGAAATTATTAATAAAAAGACTAAATTCTTAGTACAAAGACTTCGCCTGCAAAATTATGAACACGGTAACAAATCCGGACAATTTCTTGCTAACCAGTTAAAAATCAATAAAGAAAAAACAACTATATGTGCTGTTAAAGATCTATCTGGGAATACAATATATGATCTTAAAAAAATAAACAAAATTTTTAGGGATTTCTATGAAACTTTATATACACCACAAATAAACCCATCTAAAAACGAAATTGATCAGTTTCTGGACAACATAACTCTTCCAAAATTGTTAGACACCCAAGCAATGGCGCTGGATTCGCCACTGACGCCAGGTGAACTCCAGGAAGCCCTGATAAGTATGCCCAATAATAAGGCTCCAGGTCCAGACGGCTTTCCTGCAGAATTCTACAAAGAATTCTGGACGATTCTAGCACCAGTTTTTTACAGAATGTTGCAGGAAATCAAAGAAAATGGTAGACTACCACCAAATATGAACTCTGCAAATATCAGTCTCTTACTGAAACCAGGCAAAGACCCTGTATATCCCTCAAGCTATCGTCCAATATCCCTTATTAATGTAGACCTTAAAATAATCTGCAAAGCTCTCTCAAAGAGATTAGAGAAAATAACCCCCCTCTTAATTCATCCTGACCAAACAGGTTTCATAAAAGGTAGGCACTCATCAACTAATACACGTAGATTACTTAATTTGATAGACTACTCGTGCAGTAAAAACATTGAAACCATAATATTGTCTCTTGATGCAGAAAAAGCGTTTGACAGAGTTAACTGGAAATTTCTGTTTGCAACTTTACATAAATTTGGTTTTGGATCTTCTTTCATCAACTGGTTAAAAATATTATATAATTCCCCAACAGCTTGTGTCAGAACAAATGATCAAACATCCTTCAGCTTCTGTCTCCTGAGGGGCACCAGACAGGGATGCCCACTCTCCCCTTCACTGTTTGCAATTTTTATTGAGCCACTAGCAGCAGCAATTAGACAGAATTCAGTAATTAAGGGCATAAAATGCAAGAATGTAGAACATAAAATCAGCCTTTATGCGGATGATGTGTTACTTTTTCTCCAAAACTCACAAACCAATATCTCTGGGGTGATTGAATTGATAAATTCTTTCTCAAGAGTCTCAGATTATTCAATCAACTGGTCAAAATCTACAGTTCTTCTGATTAATTGCTCCTTCCATAATTCTTCTCCTACACCACTGCAATCTGGAAATATAAAATATTTGGGTATTAATGTTTCTCCTAAGCTTTCAGAATTAACTAAATTAAACCACTTCCCGCTTTTAAAGACAGTAGAAAGCGATCTGGCTAGATGGAAATCTTTACCCATATCACTCATGGGAAGGGTTGCCGCTATAAAAATGATGGTCTTGCCAAAAATAAACTATTTGTTTTCAATGATCCCAAATAAGCCATCACAAGACTGGTTCAGATCTCTAGACTCATGTATTTCTAAATTCCTTTGGAAAGACAAACCCCCACGTATCAGCTTAAAAACATTACAAAGGACCAAGGATAAAGGAGGATTAGATCTGCCTAACTTTAATCACTATTTTTTAGCCAACAGGCTTCAGTTCATCTCTAGATGGTTTAAACACACCCTCTTAGATGAGCCCTGGCTAGATGTAGAACAGGCACTATGTAATAATCTAGAAATTTCAGACCTACTATTTATCAGCTCAAACATCAAAAGACATGAATGCTTTAAAAGCATCAACATCAGCTCTTCTCTGACAGCATGGTGGGAGTTTCTAAAAATGACAGCGTCCTCATTAATCCCATGCAAACGTACACCTATCTGGAACAACCCTGACATACTACAAAACAATAATATGTTTAATTTTCCAGAATGGAGTTGTAAAGGAATTAAATACTTAGAACATATATTAGAGGGAACAGAATTTATTCCATTTGACAGACTAGTTACACAATATGGGATCAACAAGAAAAGATTTTTAGAATATCAACAAATTAAATCCATAGTAAAAAAGAGATTTAACCTCAGTCAAGCTGAATTACAAACACCACCAAGTGCGGTACACTTTCTTACTCTTAAATCCCCCAAATTATTATCTAAAATATACAGAACACTTTCTAAAATAGATGAATCAATATCACTTCCTATTGCAAAGTGGGAAGCAGATTTATCAGTAAGCTTAGACCAAAACTTCTGGTCTCAGATTTGCTTAAAAACCTTTAAATTGATTAAAAATCCCAGTCTGCAATTAATACAATACAAAATACTACATAGAGTGCACTATACAGGTCATCGGATGTTCAAGATGGGCTTTACATCTTCCAACAACTGCTCACACTGTCAAGGCAATACACCAGACAATTACATCCACGCCCTTTGGTTCTGTCCACCAGTGCAGAAGTTTTGGCGTGAGATATGTGAAGACTTATCAAAGTGTCTGAAATGTAACATTCCCGCCTCCCCTTTAGTGTGCTTGCTGAGCAACTTGGATGAGGTCACTGCAGAAATAAACACAGCCCACATTGTTTTTACAGCCCTATGCATTGCCAAGAAAACGGTCCTCCTTAACTGGAAAAATAAAAATAATCTTAATTCTAATCAATATAAAAACCATTTAATAGATCACATTAGTCTTGATACAGCCTCTGCCACCACATTTGATCAATCCCTTTGGGCTCCTTTGATCGGCTTCATCACCTAGTGGGGTGGGGGGTCATGGTTTGGTCCTGCCTTCGCTATTGTGGTTGTTGTGGAGGTTGGGACGGGCTTAGGGCGCCAGGAGAACCCCTAGAGACGTTATCCCTGGAGGGCTCAACGCGGGGGGTTGTGGTCATAACCTGGTGAGTGGCTCTGGTCGCTCTTAGAGGGTGTTCTCCTCGTGGCTGCGTGCAGCGGGGCTGGGGGATGGTTTGTACTGGCGGACGTAGGTTACTGGCCTGGTAGCCTGGCTGCCCCTGAGTGGATCCGGGGCAGGCGGGGGGCTTGGGGTTCGGGGGTGCTTCGTCTCTGTGATGGGGCTCTGGCTGGGCCTTGGGGGCTTCGGTCCTCGTCGGTGTGTCGCCGAGGTTGTGGGCGGGTGGGTGCACAGGGGCTCAGCCCTGGCGCAGGAGGCCTCTGGTGCATCGGCCTAACTGGGGGACTCTTCAACTGGCAGGGAGGTTGTTCCATCCTAGCAGAAGTCCACTCTGCAGGTGGGGGAAAGACACAGGAGAGGTGGAGAATAAACCTAACCTGGGTGTCTGTTGTCTTGTGTAGTCTGGATATGATTGAATGTTGGGATGGGTATAGTTTCCTCTGCGGTGGGGTGGGGTGGGCTTCCCCAGGTCCTGTAGGGCTTAGCGGTGCTGCTGCCATAGGCCCCGGTCTGGATGGGCCTGGGCTCCCTTGCCTTGGTGGGTACCGGAGGACGGGGGTGCCTACTGGGGTCAGCCGGGGAGCTGGCCCTAAGGAGGGGCATCTTGCCCCTCCCTTCTTTTCCTCCCCATCCCCGGCTGCCTCCCTCCTCCCGCTCCACCACACCCACCCACACAGGTAGGGCCTTGGGGTGCGGGTGTGTCACCAGGGTGCAGGGGAGGCATTCCCCCCCCTCTGTCCCCTTCTGGCCACCTGCGCCTCAATTTTATTTCACAACTTAGACATCCACATTATTCACACTCTCATAACACACACACACACACACACACACACACACACACACACACACACACACACACACACACACACACACATATATATATATATATATATATATATATATATATATATATATATATATATATATATATATATATATATACATATATACATATATACATATATATATATATATATATATATACATACACACACACACACACACACACACACATATATATATATATATATATATATATATATATATATACATATATATATATATATATATATATATATACATATATATATATATACATATATATATATATATACACATATATATACATATATATATACACATATATATATATACACATATATATATATACACATATACATATATATACACACATATATATATATATATATATATATATATATATATATATATATATATATATATATATATATATATAGGGCCTTCAGGGTGATCACGTTAACGGCGTCCAGAGGACGGTCTGCGTATCCAACCCCTACCTCTGGCGCCGGTGCCCACCTCTCAATTTTAAATCCATGTAGACATTGAGGGTTCTCGGGAGGGGCCGTGCTAACACCTGCTGCTCTCTGGCAGCAGCACCATGCCCTCCCTTGTTTTAAATGCACTTTAGAACAACATGCAGCAACACTACACATGAGCGGGAGGAGGGAGGTATGGGGTCTTCACACACCCCCGTTCTCTACTAGCCATCGGGGCGGGGGGGCTTGGAGGAGGTGTTGGCCGTCTGATTGGCCTCCCTGCTGCGGAGCCTGGGGCGGTCTGCTTGCCTCCACCCCGGGGGAAAGGGTCACATATCTTGGGTCTGGGTGCCGTTTCCCCCTCTGGGGGCGAGGGTACCTGGACCCAGGGCATAGAGTATGTTTGGGGAGTATGATTGTGTGTACATGTCTATGTATGTCTGTCCCTACGTTGGGTGAGTGCTGAGTGTTTGTATATGTGTGCATGAGGGTGGGAAAGTATGTTTATGTCTGTGTGTGCCTGTTTGTCTGTGTCTATATGTCAGGTCGGGTCTTAGACTCCACCTCCCTGGGTACTCCCAGGCCCTCCAAGTGTGAAGGCCTATCTCCCCTCACCACACTCCCTGCCGGTGACTGATGCCCTCAGGGGTTGGTGCATTGGTGGTTCTTGGTGTCCGGGGCTGGGCGCTCAGGTATGCACCAGCTCACTCCCGGTGGCTAATTGGCGGGGCCTGGTGCCTGTCGCTCGGTCAGGCCTCTTCCGGAGCAAAGGGGGCCCTCGGGCCTCCGGCCTCGGGGCCTGCAACTCGGTTCACTCTGGCACAGCTGGCTGCCGGCAGAGCCGGCGGGCACGCCGGTGCAGCCCCCTCTGGCTTCTGCTCCGTGGCTACTGGGTGACCCCCTCGTCTGGGGATCTCCTCAGCCCTTCCCAGGAAGGTGGCACGGATGCCCCTCCGGTGGTACTCCTTGGGCTCTCGCACTCTGGGGCCTCTGGATGTCTGGAGCCTGGATCTCCTCCATGCCTGCTTCATGCCCTGGGGACGGGGCTATGGGCCTCCACACCCTCTAGCAGACCGTTACATGGGGAAACCTTTTGTATACAAGCGCGTTGATCCACACAGGTGTGCACACGGGTGTTCACTGTTCATAGACAAACTACACCTTTCTTAGCTGCTACTTCAAAGCACATTGTGCGCTGTCTGTCCTGCGTGCTGCACAACAACTTTCAATATTTAGTATTTACTGCTGTTCACACTTAGCTAGATTAACGTGATGGTGTTGTGTTTAGTATGTTGCTTTGTTTTTTTTTTTTGTTTTTTTTTTTGCTTGTCCTCTCCTTTTTCTCTCAACAGGTGATCCAGGAGATTTTTTTTTTTCTTTCTCTTTCTCTTTGTAAGTGCCCTTTCTCACTGTCCCTTTTCCCTTCTGTTTTTCTTTTCCTTCCTCTCTTTCTTTCTCCCTTTCCTATCCCCCAGTCATGTCTGTCCCATCTGTAACAACTGAAAATAAAATAAATAATAATAACAAAGTTTGATCAAATGGACCAATACGGCAATGCCATGATGATCCATTTGGCAAAATAAATCCATTTGGTATCCTTGTTGGTCTTCAGACAACAATTCTGACGGCAGTGGGTTTTGTAAACGATTTGCCCGGAGTCCGGGCAAATCTAGTGAACCTTGAACCCCGCTGAGCTATCGAGCTAGTGGGTAACAGACATCTCCGAAAACGTCGGAGCACTTTTGAAAATATGTGGTGTCTTGATAAACTGAGCAGATATTTGAGGTTTACACAGCTACATTCTCGCCTGAAAATGTTAAACTTTTACTTTGTGACCCAGAAAGAATAATAAGAGTAATATTAAAACTAACTAGCTGCCGCCATAGTTGGAAACTGAGCAGGGCCGCGCTATGAATTCTGGGACACAGCATCTTCTTCTTCGGGGTTTAATGGCAGCTGGCATCCTTGTACATGCAGTGCTGCCATCTTCTGTTTCAGTCCGTTATCACACTCTTAAATCCTACTACTTATTCTTATACTTATACTTCAAACGACGCGCCAACTATTAAATTATTCGTCGATGATTTTGATAGTCGACTAGTCGATTAAATGTGGCAGCCCTACTACTCAGTGATGAAAACACTTATGAGCCCCTGAAACGCGACCCAGGAAGTGGCTACAGGAAGAGGGTGATAGACTGTGTGAAGCAGTTAGAACAAGACAAAGCTATTGACCGGACCTCATGCCACAGGCTGTACCCAGGGGAGTCTACACCAAGTCTGTATGGTTTAACAAATATACATAAACAGGGCGCACCTTTAAGACCAATTGTCTGTATGATCAACTCTGTCACCTATAACATCCCCAAGTTTCCTCAACCCGCTGGTGGGCAGCTCTGAACACCACATCCAGAACAGCCTGGATTTTGTTGAGAAGGTGAGAGATGTCATTATGGAGGCAGATGAAACCATGGTCTCGTACGACGTTACATCTCTCTTCACTTGCATCCCAGTCACGGAAGCGTTGGAGGTAGTCCGTAAGAGATTACAGGATGACACCAACCTCAGCAACAGGACCACTCTCAGCATCGACCAAGTGTGTTTGCTTTTGGAACTGTGTCTTCATTCCACCTACTTCACATACAAGGGTCAGTTCTACAGGCAGAAACATGGATGTGCCATGGGCTCCCCAGTTTCACCCATCGTGGCCAATTTGTACATGGAAGAAGTGGAAGAGAGGGCTTTGCTATCCTACCCTGGAACACCACCAAGCCATTGGTTCAAGTATGTGGATGACACCTGGTTGAAAATCAAATCTCTTTTTTTCTAAACACGGGTCTCTGTGGCTTTTAAACCCCAAAACACGCTGCGCCAAATACTGGTCCACCCCAAGGATCGGGTCCCCTGACACAAACAGAGTAACATAGTGTACACTGTTAAGTGCCAGGAGGA
The DNA here is from genome assembly GCF_001858045.2 of Oreochromis niloticus. Taxonomy (NCBI): domain Eukaryota; kingdom Metazoa; phylum Chordata; class Actinopteri; order Cichliformes; family Cichlidae; genus Oreochromis; species Oreochromis niloticus. The sequence goes on from NW_020328784.1 coordinate 130,881, forward strand.
TTGCCAGGATTGATACATCGGGGAAACCAAACAACCTCTGGCGAAGCGGATGGCACAACACAGAAGAGCCACCTCGTCAGGCCAGGACTCTGCAGTCTATTTATACCTACAGGCCAGTGGACACTCTTTTAAGGATGAGGATGTACACATCCTGGACAGGGAGGAACGCTGGTTTGAGGGCAGAGTCAAGGAGGCCATTTACGTGAAAAGGAAAAGACCATCTCTGAATCGAGGAGGGGGCCTAAGGGTACATCTATCACCATCTTACAATGCTGTGATGGCAGCCATTCCCCAAACCTCTGAATGGGACTCATGGCCATTGGTCAGTGGGCTTTGATCAGTGGTTGTTGATCAATGGTCATGAGAATTTGCATAATTAAGATTAAGGAAGTGACCTCCCAGCCTATTGTTCCTTCACTGGCCTGGTTTCAGTCATTATGCAAATATACTGTTTATAAGATAACGGTAATGCTCAGTGGCTAGTGGATCTGAGGGCAGACCATAGCGACCTCCCTGAACAGGGTCCAGTAACCCTCACAATGGCAGATATCCAAGAAAGGGTCTCCAGTATGAAGAGTTGGACAGCACCAGGCCCCAACATGGTTCACACCTACTGGCTGAAGAAGCTGACTGCACTCCACGAGCGTCTGGCAGCACAAATGAACCAGCTGCTAGTTAACGAGAGACACCCGGAATGGCTAACCGAAGGTCGGACGGTCATGATCCCCAAGGACCCCAAGAAGGGACCATTCCCATCCAACTACCGACCAATAACCTGCCTCAGTACTACATGGAAGCTCCTGTCAGGCATCATATCCACTAAGATGAACAGGCACATGGGTCAATACATGAGCGGGGCACAGAAAGGGATTGGCAAGAATACCAGAGGCGCAAAACACCAGCTACTGGTAGACAGGACAGTCAGCCGAGACTGCAAGACCAGGCTGACCAACCTGTGCACTGCCTGGATTGATTACAAGAAGGCCTATGACTCAATGCCCCACAGCTGGATACTGGAATGCCTAGAATTGTACAAGATCAACAGGACCCTAAGAGCCTTCATCAGGAACTCAATGGGGATGTGGCATACAACACTAGAGGCCAACTCCAAGCCAATAGCACAAGTCACCATCAAGTGCAGGATCTACCAAGGAGATGCTCTGTCCCCACTGCTGTTCTGCATAGGCCTGAACCCCCTCAGCGAGATCATTAACAAGACTGGCTACGGATACTGACTACGGAACGGAGCAGTTGTCAGCCACCTCCTGTACATGGATGACATCAAGCTGTATGCCAAGAGTGAACGAGACATCGATTCACTGATCCACACTACCAGGCTATACAGCAATGACATTGGACTGTCGTTCGGGCTGGAGAAGTGTAGTCGGATGGTAACAAAGAGAGGGAAGGTAGTCAGAACTGAGGGGATCGTACTACCAGAAGGCAACATTGCAGACATAGAGGACAGTTACAAGTACCTGGGGATCCCACAGGCGAATGGGAACCATGAAGAGGCCGCTAGAAAAGCTGCAACCACCAAGTACCTGCAGAGGGTCAGGCAAGTCCTGAGGAGTCAGCTGAACGGTAAGAACAAGATCCGGGCCATCAACACCTACGCCCTGCCCGTGATCAGGTACCCTGCTGGGGTAATAGGCTGGCCTAAGGAGGAGATATAAGCCACTGACATAAAGACAAGAAAGCTCCTTACCATGCATGGAGGGTTTCACCCCAAGTCCAGCATCCTGAGCAGTCTGATGGCCTGATGGAAAAAGCTGTCTCTTAGTCTGCTGGTACGTGACCGGATGCTGCAGAACCTCCTTCCCGATGGAAGTAGTCTGAACAGTTTATGGCTGGGGTGACTGGAGTCTTTGATGATCCTCCCCGCTTTCCTCAGGCACCGCTTCCTGTAGATGTCTTGGAGGGAGGGAAGCTCACCTTCAATTATCCATTCAGAGCACTGCACTACTCTCTGGAGAGCTTTGCGGTTGTAAGCGGTGCTGTTGCCATACCAGGCGGTGATACATCCAGTGAGGATCCTCTCAATGGCACAGCGATAGAAGGTCCTGAGGATGCGGGGGCTCATGCCAAATCTTTTCAGTCTCCTGAGAAAGAAGAGGCGCTGCTGCGCCTTCTTCACTGTTTTGTTTATGTGTACTGACCACGTAAGATCCTCAGCCAGATGTACACCAAGGAAGCGGAAGCTGCTCACTCTCTCCACAGCAGTGCCGTTGATGGTGATGGGGGTGTGTACTTCTCTGCACCTCCGGAAGTCCACTATCAACTCCTTTGTCTTTGCGACGTTGAGGGTGAGATGGTTGTCTTGACACCAGTGGGTCAGGGCGCTGACCTCCTCCCTGTAAGCCGTCTCATCACCTTTGGTGATAAGACCCACCACTGTAGTGTCATCCGCAAACTTCACAATGATGTTGGAGTTGTTAGTGGCCGTGCAGTCAGCACCACAGTCGAGGACGAGACAAGAAACATCCACGAATACATCACGAAGATGGCCCCAACTGACAGCGTGCTCAGTGAATACCTCAGGCAGCAGAAACCCAAGAAAGAGGAGGAAGGCGAGGAACCATCATGGAAGGACAGGCCCCTGCACGGTATGTACCACCGGCAGATAGCGGAGGTGGCTGATACCCAGAAATCCTACCAGTGGCTGGACAAAGCTGGACTGAAAGACAGCACAAAGGCACTAATCATGGCAGCACAAGAACAAGCACTAAGCACAAGATCCATAGAGGCTGGGGTCTATCACACCAGGCAAGACCCCAGGTGCAGGCTGTGTAAAGATGCCCCAGAGACAATCCAGCACATAACAGCAGGGTGCAAGATGCTAGCAGGCAAGGCATACATGGAACGCCATAACCAAGTGGCCAGCATAGTGTACAGGAACATCTGTGCCGAGTATAACCTGGAAGTCCCGAGATCAAAATGGGAGATGCCCCCAAGGGTGGTGGAGAATGACCGAGCTAAGATCCTGTGGGACTTCCAGATACAGACGGACAAAATGGTGGTGGCTAACCAACCGGACATAGTGGTGGTAGACAAACAGAAGGAGACGGCCGTAGTGATTGATGTAGCGGTTCAGAGAAGAGCTTCAGAAGATGTGGAGGGTGAAGGTGACGGTGGTCCCAGTGGTAATCGGAGCACTAGGTGCAGTGACTCCCAAGCTAGGCGAATGGCTCCAGCCGATCCCGGGAACTACATCAGAGATCTCTGTCCAGAAGAGCGCAGTCCTAAGAACAGCTAAGATACTGCGAAGGACCCTCAAGCTCCCAGGCCTCTGGTAGAGGACCCGAGCTTGAAGGATAAACCGCCCGCAGGGGCGAGCTGGGTGTTATTTACACCCAGCTATATACACACATATATACATTATTGTACAGGTCTGTCCACTTTGAGCTATTTAGGAACCCCAACAATCCAGATGTGATGGTTTCAGCTGTTAACTGGAGGAATTCCATCCAAACATCTGCTCTCACTAAATTCTTCCTCACCTACAGACTGTCTTCTTCACTGCTTTAAACTTGGAAATGAATGCAGTCATTGGTCTGCGTGCTGCTTTGTTCAGAGAGCTCATTGGCTGTTGACACTGTTTGATCAGAGCGTGTCAGCCGTTACTATGGTGACCATAAAGGTCAGAAACAGGAAGTGTTTGTGTCCAATCCTGAAGCCTGTCACCATTCTCCTCTCACAGCTTCACTGAGAAGCTGCAGCTTTACAGGAAACACTGGATCTTTGGTTCACACTGACTGTGTTTAGTACAATAATGCTGACAGCACCACCCACTCACTCCATCACTCTACTGACCTCAGAATCTCCAGTCTATAGTCTGGATGCTTCTTAAGATCCCTCAGCTGCTTCACATCTGGATCCTGCAGCTTGTTTCCCCACAGGTCTAGCTCTCTTAGATGGGAGGGGTTGGACTTCAGTGCTGCTGCCAGATAATCACAGCTGATCTCTGACAAACAACAGTTCTTCAATCTGTATAAAGAATGAAAGATGTGAGTTTATTAAACAAAGTGTGTGCTTGAAATCATTCAGTGTTTCATAATCTGTTCAGAGCTGAAGTTTGGTAGATAGCTATGACATGCTAATCCCATCCAGCAGCTGTATTCTATCTGTAAGCTGATCCCTGCTGAGCCAAAGCACAGGCACTTTTTAATATAAAAATTACAACCTTTAATGTCTGTGAAGGTTCTCAGTCATCCAGGTCATCGTAGTCAAAGGAGCTTGCAAAGAAAAGCGTCTGGACTTCTTTAAGTTGCTTAAAGATGCTTTTCTTTGCAAGCTCCTTTGACTACAACCTTTAATAGAAACCTAAACATACCTTATGTGCCACAGACTGTTCCCAAACACGAGGGGGCAAATAATACCTCTAAAACACTTAAGTTGGCTTTATTAAACGTTAGATCTTTAGCTGGGAAAACATTTTTAATTAATGATTTAATCACCGAGCACAGCCTTGATTTTATGTTTTTAACTGAAACTTGATTGGACCAAAGTAACAGTGGAGCTGTTCTCAACGAGACGACCCCTCCTAACTACAGTTTTATCAGTGAGGCCAGGGTGAGCAGGAGAGGAGGAGGGGTTGCTGTCTTATTTAATGAATCATTTCAATGTAAGCAGCTATCTCCTGGAAGTTTTCAGTCTTTTGAATATGTGGCTTTACAGCTGAAGGCCCCATCCAAAGATACGCTTACGGATCTGTTGCTATGACAGCAAGTCCCAGATGAGCTTCGGAGAACCGAACGATCCAAGATCACGCGAAATCGTCAACAATCAAATCCGGCTAACTTACTTAGCGAGGTACGAAGAACGGACCCCAGGAATCCTCAGAGTCCAAAACAAAACAAACTCCCAGTTCAGGAGGCCACAGTGGGACTGTGATGAAGGCTCTGCACTAAAGCTGCACAAAAAAACTGAAATTTGAAGCTGAAACTGTAAAGCCGTGAGTGAAAGAGCTCCAGTGTCTGTCACATTACATGAAAATTTCTTATTTCCACACTGACGAAAGGATCATGCTTGTATTTCCTGCTGCTTTTATTGAGCCACACTGTGAAACTGTGCTGAGCCACAGCTGAACCAGCATCCCTGTACAGCAGACACTTACAGCGCTTGGCTGCTTCCATTGAACCCTCTGCACAGAGTTTCAGTTTCCTCTTCTGGTCCCAAAGTGCAGAACAACAACGTTTCAAACAGCTTCGTTCCAGCAGCATCAGCCACAGAAATGCAGAGAGAATTCGTTGGATCTCTTGGTTGTGTTGTATGATGCTGTGTTTGCATATCTGCTGTCTGTGTTGCTTTGTGAGGATGGATCACCCATCTGCTGCAGCCCCAGATAAACAAGCTGCACCTGAACCTGGTAGCTTTACTTAGAAGACACTTGTGACGGGAACGTGTGAGAAGTTTTGTGCAGACAAGTGTTGATTTTGAGTCTGGGACAAGCTCTCCACAGTCTTTGTGGAGATCCACATTCTGCATACTGCCTGTGAGAAGCTGGAGACGTTTCTCCTCCAAATCCACTGAGCAGCTGCTCGTGGTGGTATCAGCTTCATGTGTGTTAGCATTAAGCCTCGGTCACACTCTGCTGTGGACACGGTCACAGCTGGACCCGTGATATCTGAGTCGTCCTTCCTATTAAATGTCTTTGAGGTAAGCTTTAAGCTGCTGCTTGGGGTGCATGTACAGCTGGTTATTGTACTGGAAATGTTCTGCAGACGAGTCCACACGCTCACAACAAAGCTCAGTGTGGACACCGCTGTGCATGCTCCATAAACCGCTACAACATGTACCTCAGGAATCAGCAGATCCCACCTCGTTTTCTTTGAACAACTATTTTTAGCTGCTGTGTTTTTGTGTTTCTGCAGACCTCAGACATCCTGCTGCTCTGGAGAACTGAAGCTCTAAAGGGCTCAGCCTTTATCTCCAAGAAACAAATCTGATCATGGAGACTCACTAGGTCAGCTGATCTGTGGACAGCACCAGCATCTTTAACTAAGTGTGAGAGGTGAGGAGTCTTTGGAAGCCTTTACTGTCTGATAGTGATGTTTAAACGATGGCTCAGAGCAGGATTTGGATCATTATTTTGCTTTTCTTCTATTATTATGTTTAGCTTCTGCTTCACAGATATTCTCTGAGATATTCTGTGAAATGTTCCCCACTGTTGGACAAACAGTTTCTTCATAAAGGAGATCTCCTGTGAAGTCCATCTGTGATAATATGTTAAACACTGAATTATGATTCATATGTGAATGTACTTACATTTAATTAATGATGACAGAACCAGTACATTTAAAGATGTTTGAGTTTGGCTAAAATGATGAATCAGAATAAAGTAAGAAAATAATGATGTTAGAGACAGGCCTAACTTAGACCAGCTGATAGCCTGTGGGGCGATCATGGCTCAAGAGTAGGGAGGTCGCCTTGTAATCGGAAAGTTGCCGGTTCGAGCCCCGGCTTGGACAGTCTCGGTCCTTGTGTCCTTGGGCAAGGCACTTCACCCGTTGCCTACTGATGGTGGTCAGAGGGCCCGGTGGCGCCAGTGTCCGGCAGCCTCGCCTCTGTCAGTGCGCCCCAGGGTGGCTGTGGCTACAATGTAGCTGCCATCACCAGTGTGTGAATGTGTGTGTGAATGGGTGGATGACTGGATGTGTAAAGCGCTTTGGGGTACTTAGGGACTAGTAGAGCTGGGCGATATAAGATTTTTTCATATCACGATATGTTTTTTTTCATTTCAGGCGATAACGATATATACCACGATATAAGCCAAGTAACTATATTTGTAAGATTTAAATGTGCCGTTGCTCACAAGTAAAGTGTGAAATAATCTGCAGCTTGTTTTGATTTAAATATTTATTTCCCATAATAAGTTCAACAGGGTAGATGTACTTAAGGAACATGAGACTTCAGTTTCAGATAAATAAAGGCAAATACTGCAAACTACACAAAAGGCAGCCGCTAAAGCGTTTAAGTTTCAAAATAGAACAAACAAAACAGACCACTAAATTGTCAATTTCACTTAGAAACAAAATTTTAATTCTAAAACTAAATCTTAGTTTGTTATACAGAAGAACAGACAAAATTGACTAACTTTTGTCAATATCAAATAAACTGAGAAACTAAAAGGAAATTCTCAATCTCTCCTTGTTGTATAGCTTAGCTTTTCAAACAGTTTTAACAGTTACTTTAGTCTGACAAAAGCCGAATGACGAATTAGCGTTTTCAGTCAGAGATTGAGCATGCACCGCTTTATTGTATTTCCAGACTTGCTTTCGGCACAATTTACAGTGCGCGCTACTCTGTTTTTGTCAGACTTGAAATAGCCGAAATACCTTCACACTACGGAACTTCTCTGGCCCTTCCGTTCGACAAGCTCTCCGGCATTGGAACCATCATCGGTTTTCTTTTCGGTAACCTTCCGTCATGCTGTCGGTTGATTTTTCTCTAGTCGGCATCTCATTTCCTTCATTGGCTGCAAAAACAAATACACATGTGCGCCTTGGCACTTGTGCTGTACGTAACAAGTCACGTGACGTGACGCTGCGGCTGTGATTGGTTCGGCTCTGCGCTACTTAATTTGGATTGGCTGTTCTTTTTTTTTTTTTTAAGAGGACAAGGGAGATGAGGCCTATCGCAATAGTTTAATTTTTCTATCGAGAAAAAGTTATTTCGCAATACATATCGTTATCATTCTATCGCCCAGCTCTAGGGACTAGTAAAGCGCTATATAAATACAGGCCATTTACCATTTACAAACAGACTGAGTGTGAGTGAATGAGAGCACACACAGGACACTCTGACTTCTGAATGTGTGTGACTTAGTGAAACAGAGGATTGTATTGAATATATTGTGACTGACAAACAGCATTTTAAAGAGAAAGGTGTTTGGATTAAAATGGATTTTGTTAAAGTGAACGTGCTAATGAAATCTGAATTGACTGAAATGTGAAGTGAAGATTATTCAGATGTGTGAGAGAGAGAGAGAGACTGATAATAAGGTGAAGCTGAAGATCGGTGAACGTCATGTAAACACCTGATTGGTTGACTAGATATTAGACCGACAGTTTCAAGGTTTTCTCTGTGGATTATAACTTTAAGAAGATGTGACATTTATCAAGAAATCCTGCTCTCCGGATTATTTCCATGAACTTTGAGCTGGAACACATCTACAGTGCTGGAAGTGCCCATCTCACCACCAACCTCACTGTGCACATTCACTTTTTAACCCTTTGTGAAACAAAGGTTTAAATCTGAGTATTAATCTTTGTTAGTGCAAACACCTCTAATAGGTTGCTTTGGCCTTTCCAAGTCATATCTTCAATTGAAGTCTGCACTCCAGGCTTCTAAAACCATCTTAGCTTAACAAGCACTACAATCTAGAGGAGAGGTGCACTAACAGGTGTGACTGATAAGATCTGACTTGCAAGGACACTCATGTTTATTCGTATCAGGATAAGCAGGGAAGACATGGACATTAAGTCTGTCAGGCTGCCCGAGTCCCCTCACACATGTCAGCTCAGAACTCTGCATTATCTACTGATCCCTGATCAGGGATCAGATGTTCTACAAAGAGTAGAACAAGACTTCCTGTATAGGTGTCTGTGGGCCTACCGATCCACAGTGTCAGCACAAGTAAAACATGATGACTGACCTCAGAGTTTCGAATCGACATCGTGGATTCTCCAGAAAACCACACAGCTGCTTCACTCCTGAATCCTGCAGGTTGTTGTAGTCTCCACTCAGGTCCAGTACTCTGGGATATGATGGGTTGGACTTCAGCGCTGCTGCCAGATAATCACAGCTGATCTTTGACAAACCACAGTCCTTCAAGCTGTATAAAGAATGAAAGATGTAAGTTTATTAGACAAAGTGTGAGCTTGAAATCATTCAGTGTTTCATCATCTGTTCAGAGCTGAAGAAGGTTCAGAATGTAGAAGTTTAGAAAATGGAAACTCCAAACAGCTGAAGCCAACAGGAAGCAGCTTCTAACAAACAAGAGAAAAAACTCTAAATATTTCACATTAAAGTGAAAAAGTCATGTCTTTCCTTCAAGGGACCACCTTGAAGGCTTCACTTTTAAAGGTGAAGTGTGAAAGAAATGGACATATTTAAAGTCCAACACCTTTTTCCAGTCACATTATTAACCCTTGTATGGTGTTCGTATTTTTGTTACTCAGCCAGTGTTCATGGGTCTGGTGGACCCGCTAGAGTTTTGGCTTTCCAAATTAACACTATCAAACAATTTTATGTTAAATTACTCAACAGATGTTTACTTCATCCCAATTACAAGCCATATGAACAGAAAACATTTTTCCCCTTTACCTTTGTTAGAGCACATTTGTGAATTAATGTGCTTCTCCTTTTTTAAATACAATGTTATAAAAAAAATAAAATCAGTTATAATCAAGTGAAGTGAGTGGAAAGACACAACACATTTACACATGAAGCAATATGTTTCACAACTATTGATTTTTATTCATTTGAACTTCATTAGACAAATAACTCATTCAGGACAGTTTACATAACATGAGTTGAACACATACAGTAACAACATCAGTCTCGACACATAAGCCCCACTGAATTCTTTGCCTGTTTACACCAGCTTATCCAAAACATGAGGGGCAGAGTTTCACTGTGTGTGTGTTGCATATGTATTTCTTACACTTGCTGCATGCGTATTGAGTTTTCCTGTCCAACTTGGGTCCACAGACTTCGCACCGCTTCTTTTTGTTGCTGCTGGCCACAACCTAGGTGAAACAATCAGAAAAGCTACTAACACTCTCTCTCTCTTGCAAGGCATAAATGTCAGACATTTACTGCAACAGCATCACACACTTACTTCAGGCTTGGCAGATGGTGGTTCTGTAGGCCGGGGGGATGGGGTGCCAGCATTCTCCTCCTGAATTTGTCTCACGATTGCTGCAGAAGCTGGTGTTCTTGGAACACATTGTCTTCTGAGGATTTTAGGTCTCCCAGTTCCTCAAGAAAGAGGCGTCTCCTCTGGAGCTTCCCCCTGTTCCAATCTTTGTTTACTGCCATCCAGATGACAAAGGCGTTGTATGCCGAGATGTCCAACATGTCAAAGAATATCACCAATGGCCAGCGTAGGGTCCTCCTTTTGCAGCTGTAGGCAGTCACCAGCTTGTCCATGTTGTCCACCCCTCCTTTCGTGGCATTGTAATCCATGATGATCTCAGGCTTTTGATGCTCCTGGTCACAGACTCTTCCATCCCTGTGCAGTGTACTCATGAGTACCACATTCTTGCCTTTCTTTGGCACATAGGAGACCAGGGTCGTGTCAGCTGTGTACACAAACTTGGATGACTTGACAGGCCTGTTCTTCATAGTCATCAGTTGAGGTGGGAGCTCAGATTTGTTTTTTCGTATTGTTCCCACCATGGTCAGCTTTCTCTTTAGAAGCTCCTGTCCTAGCTTGTGTGAGATAAAAAAAAATTGTAAGTTCCAAGCGTATGAGGAAGTAGCATCACAGGCAGCCCAGATCTTTATACCATATTTTGCAGGTTTTGATAGTATGTACTGCCTAAAGGGGCAGCGGCCTCTAAATGGCATCAGCTGCTCATCAATGGTGACATTAGGCCCAGGGCTGTAAAACAGGGGGAGACGGTGCACCCACTTATCCCACACTGTCCTGATGGCAGCTAGCTTGTCTCTCTGCCGTCGAGCTGGTCTGTCATCTCGGTTATCAAAACGGATAATCCTGGAAATTTTGTGGAAGTTTTCCAGAGACATTGATGCACGAAAAAGTTCTCTGCCAGTTTCTGCATCCCACAGGGATTCTGTGGATTCCCCTTTGGACCTGAAAACTCCAGCAAGGATAAGAACCCCAAAGTAGGCCTGTCGATCAATTTGGTCCATCTCCTTCCACCTTTCTCCAAAAACACGCCTTCCTTCTAGATTACTGCAATCCAGAATAATTTTCTGGATGGAATCTGGGATGAAAAGATCAAATGAAGACTTGATGTCCTGCACATGAGTAACTGCCAGCCATGTTGGCCCTGGTTGCATCCTTATCACATTAGCAGCTCTGCAGGGTGGCTCATTTCTTGGGCAAGAAGACCATTCAATTTCACCATTTATTGGCATCCATATTTCTTCACTTGCTGTCTGGTGGGCTTGTTCTGGTCCTGGAGCTGGCTGCTGACGGGGTACTCGTCTTCGTTTTGTTATTAAATGGTGCTCAACCTCATCCTCTTCTTCAAAGTCACTGTCAGACTCTGAATTTTCAGAAATGTGATCCTCATATTCTGAAACCTCTTCCTCGACGTCATCATCAGAAGCTCCTCTTTCTTCCAAAATCAATTGCAAGGCCTGTGCAGCAGATAATCTTTTGGCCATCTTGATCAGTTGTGATAAGGACCGCCCTGGCAAAGTCTTATTTATAGTATTATGCCCCTAATTTGCAGGTGGTACAGGGTATGAGAAAAAAAATTGGATCCCGCAAGAGAGCGGGTAAAATGTGCGGGAATGTAAGAGCAGATGGCGTTGATAGTTGATTTTTCAACATTCCTTTGTCCCCCTCCCCAGCCTCTCAAGGTACTGGGGGAAGGCTGTAGTGTTTTATCACAGACACATCCCATGTGAGCATTCTGTTTGTTGTTTGGTAAACTTCCTGTCCTTTTGTGGCTTCACCGGTGTTGTGCATGGTGAACCAATACAGGAATTGAGCCATATATTGGGTGTGGGGGAGATTACCCTCTTTATGACCAATGATGTTGATAGAAACAGTTGTGATCAGGAAGTCACACACACAGACAGACGCACACACTCACTCATGTAGACACACGCACATTCTTACACACATTCTCGCACACATGCTTATACGTGCACACACACACACACACACACACACACACACACACACACACACACACACACAGTGCCTTGTCTTTGTAACCAAGGGGGGTTTTACGAGGGGAGGTGCATGTGTAAACTATTGTGTATTGTAACAGTTTTTCAAGAAAAGGCAGCGAGCGGAGGCCGGAGTCGAGGTCGTTTGTAATAGGATTCGAAGTGCGTTTCTGAGATACCGACCGAGGCCTCCCTTGCGCAAGTAGATCGATCGATTGCTGTTGCTTTGCTTCCTTTCCTTCACGGGAATAAGTCTCTGAGTCAGCGAGGTCTGAGTTTAGACTCCACACAAATGGTCAGACAAAAGAGGGTTATGAGGAAATATGATGAAATGTTGTGTATTAGCAGGAAGTTATTGAATCATTTTCCTCATTAACCAAACAAAATGATTGACAAACATGTTTTTACAAACTCAGTGTTGGACTTTGATCAGCAGGATAACCTGATGTTTAAAGTCATTTTAGTCTCGCTATATGAGAGTCCAGTTATTACTCAGTATTTATGGATGATGTTTTAAATTAGGCTCAAATATGTGACAGACATTTCATCCCGTGTCAGTTTGGCCTCATCCTGGGCCGGATTATCCAACACACACTCTGACCACCGGCCCAGGGGCCACGCACAGCTGGGCTCCATCCAAGAGACAGGACACAAACCAACACAATAATAAAGAACACCATTTGATCTTCTTACATTTTAGCTCTTCAAGCCAAACACAGTAAAAACATGAGCATATCTATGTTTTCTGATAAAATGATGTGACAGCCTTTCTCCCCTCTGCTGCCGAGGCTGTTAGTCTCTCCCAAACTCAGCTACAGGACTTCCAAATGAATGAAAGCAGCAGAAGTGGCTTTACAAATGAAAGAGGAAGAGGAGAAGAAGAGGAGAGGGAGGCCACCCTGACCATCACTGCAGCTGAAAACATCACACTTCCATTAAAGTTGGTGAGAAAATGTTGAGCAGGATGAGCTGCTGGCTAATCTGGAGGCCTGTGTTAGGCTGCTCTGTGTTCCTCTGCTTTAACACACACCTCACCACAGCAGCTGTGTGGGTCGTCTCTGTAGAAGCCATATAAGCTTCTGATACATGAACATCATCACAGCTCCTAACTTCACCTTTGTTAGCTTTGACATTCATGCTTTTCTTGTCTCGCTCTCTGTTTCCACACAAGCTCAAAGTCTCTGCAGCCTGTTTTTATCTGCTATCATCAGCTCTTCAACAGCCTCTTTCACATCCCTCACACACTCTGCAGCCTCATCAGTACTTCCTCTTCACTCACTGATGGAGCACAACATGAAGCTGTGGAGGCTGAAACACTGTCCTGTCAAACATCTCCCCGTCACCACTCCACTTCTGTCAGCCTTTAAATGAACCCTGCTCAAGTCTGTCACTTCTGTTTGGAGCTGTCAAGAGGAGAAATATTTTACTGCTATTATTTGCTGCTATTAGTATAATCATCATTACCATTTCATTATTAATAGTGATGTTGCATGCAGATGCATTCAGATGTTCAAATATATGGGTATTATATTAGTCTTTATTACAAGTCCAGAAGAACCACTTTAAATTGTTGAGTTGAATCTATAATTTTAAAGGCTTTTGAATGTTTTTATATTCTTATACTGAAGTCTTCAGTGGGTGAAGCACTCAAAGAGCAGGGACAGGAAACTGCTTTTACAGAAGTGAAACTGAAAGCAGACTCTGAATGCAAGTACTGTGAGTAGGATATGAAACTGTATTAAGCTTTTAGTAGAGGCTTTTGATTAAAACATTTATTCAGTAGATTACATATATAGTTCCAGTTAGGTTATTATATGTAAGGATGAGCCTCTGTTCTGGTGAAAGGTCAGAAGTGCAACGGGTGAGATGTGAGAGCATTTAAGGGCGAGACACACATACAGACACATATAGTGAGAGAGGTCATGACACGTACGCAGTACACAGCACGCACGCGCCCCCGCACGTGCACGCACACACACATATTAGATAGACTCCTTTGAGTAGGTAAAAGTTTAATTATGTTTTGCTTGCGACTGCAAAGTTGTGCCTGCATGAGTGACATTTTGTGCAGAACGTGGACCTGATGTTCCAGAAGATAAGCCTGGGCAGGATGGAGACGGGAAGCACCTGGCTTCGACGCAAAGATGATGTTCTGTTTTAAACTATGTTAAAAGTCATTGTGGTTTTGAGTTGACGTATGCTATATTAAGTCTGCCTGGCAACAGAAGAGGGGGTGGTACAATTCTCACCTCTATAAAGCCTTTGTCTGACTATTGTAAAGCAGTTCAATACTGAATCTGAACAGTATTGGCTCCGCATATGTGTATTAATTAAAATGCCGTCTAATTTGCACCCGGCTGGATCTGTGGTTATTTTTGGATTTCCCCTCAATATTCTGAACCTTAACAGAGCCAAAAGGAAAAACTGTTGTTCAGTCGTTTGGAAAGACAACATTTCTGAAAGCACTCAAACTTCTTCACATTTGTCTTCAGACACATCTTGAACATTTATGAACTAATGAAAGTTTCAAACATCAAAGATCTGAAATACAGAAAAACAACAACAGCTGCAGTGAGTGAACTCACCTCAGAGTCTTCAGTCGACAGTTTGGACTCTCCAGTCCAGCACACAGAAGCTTCACTGCTGAATCCTGCAGCTTGTTTCCACTCATGTCCAGCTTTGTCAGATGGGAGGGGTTGGACTTCAGAGCTGAGGCCACAACTTCACAGTGAGTCTCTGAGAGTCCACACTGAGTCAGTCTGTGATTATAGAAAATATAAAATGTGTCATTATAAAAGCAGAAATCTGCATTATAAAAACAAATTGAATGTATATGAAGACAAAAAAAGAGTGATGTCATAATCTGATGAACATCTGCTCTTCACATCTGTGCTTCAGCTCCTCTTACTGTGTTTGACATGACACAACGATTCAGTCTCTCTCAGACCTGCAGACTTTTAATGAGAATCTTTGTTTTGCTTTAATCTCCAGATGAAGGGGAAAGATGGCGTCACATTTAAGCTTCCATAATGTCCACTGTCTGTCAGTGAGATCTGATCCAGAGTCAGAGTGAAGACACATTTGGACTGTTTCCTGATTTGAATCTGACTCCAGAACATTTTGAATGAGTTCAGCTCAGTGAAGAGTTCCAGCTGGAAAGATGATCTCTGTTTGCCACCTGCTGTCAGGTACGACTGTTCACGTCCACACGAAGGAAAAACCTGCTGACTGTTACCAAACGGAGCAGAAATCTCATCAGTGGACAATAATGATGAATGAACTCAGAGCTGCTGATATCAGATCTGATTTCAGGGGAACTAAACAAAGAAATGGTTCGCTCATTTTAACTTTCTGAGCCATTATCTGCTGGTGTGTCGCTAGTTGGCAGAAAAAGATTTGTATTCCTGTTCTGGGCTTCAGTGTTTATGATTCCAAATCCAAAGTCTTCCTCAGCACCTTCATGCTCACTCATCATGTTTATGCCACTAAACTCTGTGTCTGTAGTTCTGTCTGTAGTCAGAGGAGAAGCTCAGACGGTGACTGCTCTGGATATTTGTCACAGTTTTTAACATTGGAGTTCACTTCACTACAAAGAAGCTCTTCATAGATTCTTATTTCTGTCTCTCTCTAACAGGAGTGCCTGAATGGCAACAACAGCAGCAGCAGATTTAAAATACTGCCCCCTAATGAAACAACAGAGGTACTACATGTAGATGTGAATCTACAACACACAGCGTACAACTACCAATGCAGGATCATGCTAAGTGCACACACACACATTTCCTGATCAACACAAAATATAATTTCATCTGAGAAACTCAAACTAATGGGAGTCGTTTAGTAGTGTGTACATCTGAAGAACTAAACTACTAATCTACACTAATTAATGATGTTAATAATCACATCTGGACTCACCGAGCCTTTCTGCAGTTCCTCACAGCTGGAATCAGTCTCAGTCGTCCCTGCCATGATGTGTTGTACTTCTTCAGGTCCAACTCATCCAGAACCTCCTCTGACATCTGCAGCATGAAGGCCAGAGCTGAGCAGTGGATCTCAGAGAGTTTCTTCTCTGATCTGTTCTCTGACTTCAGGAACTCTTGGATCTCCTGACGTACTGAGAGGTCGTTCATCTCCATCAGACAGTGGAAGATGTTGATGCTTCTGTCAGGAGAGATGTTATGACTGTTTATCTTCTTCAGGTTATTGATGACTCTCTGGATGGTTTCTGGACTGTTCTCTGTCTGACCCAGCAGACCTCCTAAGAGTCTCTGGTTGGACTCCAGACAGAGGCCATGAAGGAAGCGAACAAACAAGTCCAGGTGGCCATTTTTACTCTGGACGGATTTCTGCACGACTCTGCTCAGGAAAACATTCAGAGATGACTCATTATAATCGTTCCCCAGGAACGTCTTCAGCACCTCTGACTTCCTGCTGGTGAAACAGTGGAACATGTAGACTGCAGCCAGAAACTCCTGAATGCTCAGATGAACAAAGCAGTAGACTGGTTTCTGGAAGATCACACACTCTCTTTTGAAGATCTCTGTACAAACTCCTGAGTACACCGAGGCCTCTGTCACATCCAGACCACACTGCTGCAGGTCTTCTTGGTAGAACATGATGTTTCCTTTCTCCAGATGTTCAAACGCCAGCCTCCCCAGCTTCAGAAGAACTTCCCTGTCAGCCTCCGTCAGCTCCTGTGGACTCGTCTCATGTCCCTCATGGTACTTGTTCTTCTTCCTCTTTGTCTGAACCAGCAGGAAGTGTGAGTACATGTCAGTCAGGGTCTTTGGCAGCTCTCCTCTCTGCTCTGTAGTCAACATGTGCTCCAGAACTGTAGCAGTGATCCAGCAGAAGACTGGGATACTACACATGATGTGGAGGCTCCTGGATGTCTTCATGTGGGAGATGATTCTGCTGGACAGCTCTTCATCACTGAATCTCCTCCTGAAGTACTCCTCCTTCTGGGCGTCACTGAAGCCTCGTACTTCTGTTAACCTGTCAACACATGTAGGAGGGATCTGATTGGCTGCTGCAGGTCGGGAAGTTATCCAGACGAGAGCCGAGGGAAGCAGATTCCCCTGGATGAGGTTTGTCAGCAGCTGGCTGACTGATGACTTCTGTGTGACATCAGACAGCAGCTTCCTGTTGGTGAAATCCAATGAAAGTCTGCTTTCATCCAGGCCGTCAAAGATGAACAAAAGCTGAGAGACAGCCAGCTTCTCTGCTGTGACCTTCTGTAATGTTGGATGGAAAACATGGAGCAGCTCCAGAAGACTGTACTGCTCATCTCTGATCAGGTTCAGCTCCCTGAATGAAAGCAGAACCACCACACTGACATGTTGGTTCTCCAAGCCCTCTGCCCAGTCCAGAGTGAACTTCTGCACTGAGAAGGTTTTTCCAACACCAGCCACGCCGTTGGTCAGAACCACTCTGATGGGTCTCTGTTGGTTTTTAAAGGCTTTAAAGATGTCCTGGCACCTGATTGGAGCCTCATGGAGGGGGTCCATCTTGGAAGCTGTCTCCAGCTGCCTCACCTCATGTTGGGTATGAACCTCTTCACTCTGTCCCTCTGTGATGTAGAGCTCAGTGTAGATGGTGTTGAGGAGGGTTCTACTTCCTGTTTCATCACTTCCTTCAGTCACACGTTCACATCTCCTCCTCAGACTGATCTTATGTTCATCTAAAACCTCCTGCAGACCGACATCTGCTGAAAGAAAGAAGAACAATGAGACTAAAGAGAAAGAAAACTCTTCAATGTCTGAACAACAAGAAGTCCAGTTTTCAGAAATGAGTCCATCAGCAGACAGATGTTCAGTCTTACTTTGTACACAGCTGCTCTGACTGGCTGTCTGCAGTCCAGCTCTGGTTCTGGATCTTTCTCCACACCGGGGACATGAGGAGTCTCCTGATGAAGCAGACTGGTCCCAGTATGAGCAGAAGCACTGTCTGCAGACCCAGTGTCCACAGCTGGTAGAGACTTTATCCTTCAGGATGTCCTGACACAAAGCACAGCAGGACAGCTGCTCCTCCTCACAAACACCACTCCTCTTCCTCTTCCTCTCTCTGTGAACACATTTCTTTATCACTAACATTATTTACTGAATGCTGTGTAGACAATCATTCTGTACAATACGATAATTATAATTCCAGAACTGTTTACAACTTTTTATAACTTGCATAGTTCGTATTTCATATTTCTGTATAGTTTTCATATTTTTATCCTGTTCATAGCCTGTACACCCACTACAGCCTGTACATACTTAATTATAGCATATTCATGACATACCTTCATACTGTGTACATTGTAACATACCCATAATACACCCATATTTTGTACCCTCCTACCTAGCAGACCTATTTCTATAATCTATATTGTTGCTAATATATATATTTTGTAATATATCTATATTATGGCTAAAGCCTTGTTGCCTTTTACTTGACATGTGCAATGACAACAAAGTTGAATTCTATTCTATTCTACTGACTGTTATTAAAAATATCCAAATTTAAAAGATGAATACACACTTTGCACAACCTGCACTGCACACTGGTCCTAACGTCAAATCTAACAACAATTACAAAGAAGGAGGAGAGGTAGGAGACACTAAGGAAAGGAAACAATCAAAATGAACGCTAACAAATCACCTTCTGTCCCATCCCTGGGTTCTCCTGGTGACTAGCCTCTATGTCCACACTGACTCCAGTAGTACCCATTTAGATATTTATTCATTTCTGTGTGTGTGTATTCTGTGTTTGTGTTCTTCTATTCTCATTATCTTTATCCCATCTGTACTTTCCCACTTCCTCTCCCTGCCTACATAAACATGGAAGGTACTACAAGGTCATTTCAGTTTAATTCAGTTTTATTTATATAGCGCCAAATCACAACAGTCACCTCAAAAACCCAACAATCATATGACCCCCCTATGAGCAAGCACTTTGGCGACAGTGGGAAGGAAAAACTCCCTTTTAACAGGAAGAAACCTCCGGCAGAACCAGGCTCAGGGAGGGGCGGGGCCATCTGCTGTGATTGGTTGGGGTGAGAGAAGGAAAACAGGATAAAGACATGCTGTGGAAGAGAGACAGAGATTAATAACAGATATGATTCGATGCAGAGAGGTCTGTTAACACATGTTGAGTGAGAAACGTGACTGGAAAGGAAAAACGCAGTGCATCATGGGAATCCCCGGCAGCCTACTTCTATTGCAGCATAACTAAGGGAGGATTCAGGGTCACCTGGTCCAGCCCTAACTATATGCTTTAGCAAAAAGGAAAGTTTGAAGCCTAATCTTGAAAGTAGAGATAGTGTCTGTCTCCCGAATCCAAACTGGAAGCTGGTTCCACAGAAGAGGGGCCTGAAAACTGAAGGCTCTGCCTCCCATTCTACTTTCAAATACTCTAGGAACAACAAGTAGGCCTGCAGAGCGAGAGCGAAGTGCTCTAATAGGGTGATATGGTACTACAAGGTCATTAAGATAAGATGGGGCCTGATTATTTAGGACCTTGCATGTGAGGAGCAGGATTTTGAATTCAATTCTGGATTTAACAGGAAGCCAATGAAGGGAAGCCAAAACAGGAGAAATATGCTCTCTCTTTCTAGTCCTGTCAGTACTCTTGCTGCAGCATTTTGGATTAGCTGAAGGCTTTTCAGTGAGTTTTTAGGACATCCTGATAGTAAAGAATTACAGTAGTCCAGCCTGGAAGTAATAAATGCATGAACTAGTTTTTCAGCATCACTCTGAGACAGAATATTTCTAATTTTAGAGATGTTGCGCAAATGGAAGAAAGCAGTCTTACATATTTGTTTAATATGTGCGTTGAAGGACATGTCCTGGTCAAAAATGACTCCAAGGTTCCGCACAGCATTACTGGAGGCCAAGGTAATGCCATCCAGAGTAAGAATCTGCTTAGATACCATATTTCTAAGATTTTCAGGGCCGAGTACAATAACCTCAGTTTGATCTGAATTAAGAAGCAGAAAGTTAGCGGCCATCCAGGTCTTTATGTCTTTAAGACATTCCTGCAGTTTAACTAATTGGTGTGTGTTACCTGGCTTCATGGATAGATAGAGCTGCGTGTCATCTGCATAGCAGTGAAAATTTATGCTATGTCTTCTAATGATGCTGCCTAGGGGAAGCATGTATAATGTAAATAGAATTGGTCCTAGCACTGAACCCTGTGGAACACAAGATCCTTTTATTTGTGACGTACATATTTATACAAGTATAACACGCAGTGAAATGTGACCTGATATGCTCCTCGTCTGTGCAAAATAGAGAGAAAAGTAAGTACAGTATGTACGCAAGTAGATATATAAAAAGAGGACATAATGTGCAATAAATGAGCGAATTATATACATTAAGTTAAATAGAATAAAATAATCTGGAAATTAATCTGGCTTTTTGAGTAAAGGTTTAACTACAGCCAGCTTGAAGGCCTGTGGTACATAGCCGATTATTAGAGATAGGTTGATCATATTTAAGATCGAAGAATTAATTAATGGCAGGACTTCTTTGAGCAGTTTTGTAGGAATGGGGTCTAAAAGACACGTTGATGGTTTGGAGGAATTAATTATTGAAGTTAACTCAGAAAGATCAATTGGAGAAAAAGAGTCTAACTTAACATCGATGGTACTAAAAGTAGCTGTAGATAATATTACATCTGTGGGATGATTATTGGTAATTTTTTCTCTAATGATAAAAATTTTATTTGTGAAGAAGTTCATGAAGTCATTACTAGTTAACGTTAAAGGGATTGTTGGCTCAGTAGAGCTCTGACTTTTTGTCAGCCTACAGTGCTGAAGAGAAACCTGGGGTTGTTCTTATTTTCTTCAATCAGTGACGACTAGTAAGATGTTCTGGCTTTGCGGAGGGCTTTCTTATAAAGCAGCAAACTATTTCTCCAGGCTAAATGATGATCCTCTAAATTTGTGACACACCATTTCCTCTCCAGCTTACGAGTTATCTGCTTTAGGCTACGTGTTTGAGAATTATACCACGGAGTCAGGGACTTCTGATTTGAGGCCTTAGTTTTCACAGGAGCTACAGTATCCAGAGTCGTACGTAGTGAGGAGGTAAAATTATTAACAAGATGATCGACCTCTGTTGGAGTAGCGTTCAGATAGCTGCTCTGCTCTATGCTGGTACAGGGCATTGAAGATGATAACAGTGGGTGGATTATATTCTTAAACTTAGTTACAGCACTTTCAGAAAGACATCTACTGTGATAAAGTCTACTCTCCACTGCTGTGTAATCAATTATTGTAAATGTAAATGTTATCAGGAAATGATCAGACAGCAGAGGGTTTTCAGGAAACACTGTTAAATGTTCAGTTTCTATGCCATATGTTAAAACAAGATCTAGAGTGTGATTAAAGTGGTGGGTGGGTTCGTTTAAAGTTTAAGAGAAGCTAATTGAGTCTAATAACAGATTAAATGCGATGTTGAGGCTGTCATTTTTAGCATCTACATGGATGTTAAAATCACACACAATAATTATTTTATCTGAGCTGAGCACTAAATCAGATAAAAAGTCTGAGAAATCAGAGAGAAACTCTGTGTAAGGCCCAGGTGGACGATAGATAATAACAAGTAAGACTGGTTTCTGAGTTTTACAGCTGGGGTGGACGAGGCTAAGCATCAGGCTTTCAAATGAATTAAAAGTCTGTCTTGGTCTTTGGTTAATTAATAGGCTGGTGTGAAAAATTGCTGCCACACCGCCCCCTCGGCCTGTGCTTCGAGGTTTCTGGTAGTTAGAATAACTCGGAGGTGTTGATTCATTTAAACTAACATACTCATCCTGCTGCAACCAGGTTTCTGTAAGGCAGAGTAAATCGATTTGTTGATCAATTATTAAGTCATGTACTAACAGAGACTTGGAGGAGAGAGACCTAATATTTAATAATCCACATTTCACTGTTTTACTCTTTGGTTCAGATGTGGATACTGTATTGTTCTTTCTTTGTGATTTTTTATGTTTAAGTTGTTTATTGCTGGTTTTTAGTTTGTTTTTTGTCTTTTTGGGAGCTGACACAGTCTCTATGGAGATGGGTTTTTGGGGGGGTAGCAGGAGGAGAGAAGCTGCAGAGAGGCGTGTAAGACTGCAACTCTGCTTCCTGGTCCCAACTCTGGATAGTCATATTTTGGGGGGTTTAATAAATTTGTCCATATTTCTAGAAATGAGAGCTGCTCCATCCAAAGTGGGATGGATGCCGTCCCTCCTAACAAGACCAGGTTTCCTCCAGAAGGTTTGCCAATTATCTATGAAGCCCACATCGTTTTTTTGGACACCACCCAATTTTATTCCATAATCTAAAACTCATGAGTAAAACATCATTTCAATACTAATCCCAGTAAAGGGGACACTGAACAACAACCTTTCCTCTGACTTAAACAAATAACACTTTTCTCTGTGTGCAGCTGGCTGTGAGATGAAGGCTCAATGACGTCTACATAGAGCTTAAATATTTCATAATATTTCATAAGTTCATAAGTCTCAGGGAGATGCTTCACTAAAATCACATCAGAGCTCTGGTCTCTGCTGATGAAACTACAACTCTGAGATTGGAACTAAAGACTTCTAAATATTATTTCAGAAATTATTTCCATTTTTGTCAAAGCTTTTTTCTTCTACATCTTTTAGTAATTTTTTTTTTTTAAATCAAATTTGTCAGTATACTGTACAACTTTTCTAAATTGCTGATATAACTGAGAATTCATTGCTCCATTAATGATGGTGAGCCTTTCTGACCCAGAAACAGCAAAACAGGCTGAAGCTCTACCACCATGTTTCACAAATTGAGCTCTAGGCAGTGTTTTTGGAGTGTACACTGCTATGAACACCCCTGTTGTAGAGTGTTATCCTGATGGAGGTCTCATTAACAGCAGCCAGTATGATCCAGGCTTTAGCTGCTGGGTCTCTGTGTGACCTCTCAGACTGTTTAACAGATCAGACACAAAGAGAATCAGAGCAGCTCTTTAAAGACAAACATGAACCCACTCAGGTCACACTTTCCCCACAGATATGAGCATCACTGTCCTCAAACAGCAAATGACCAAGTAGTCTAACATTTTTTTTTTTAAATCTTTTCTGTTTATGATTTTTCACATCATATTTAATCAGGAAAACACAAACATGTAAAGGAGCTCATCACAGTTCTCTTACCTCTTTGGTCCAGTTTCATTACTGAAGTCTGGAGGGAGATGTTTGGACCGGTCACTCCTCACAGACAGATAGCTTGACACTAGAGACAGTGACCTCTGACCTCTGCAGACACAAACATGTTTTATTCAATGAAGTCATCAGGTTTCAAACACTTTGATGAATTTATTGTACAGTTGCCTTCAGGGACCTTTTGGCCTCCTGAGAGCCGTCTTTCTCTCTTTTTGTGTTTCAGCTCTGCCTCAAGCACAAAGGGAACTTCATATTAAACTTCAGCAGCTGTGACACACCATTGACTCACACAGCGTTCGATTAATTGCAACAGTTTTATTTACATGTCAAACAGTAGATGCTTTCCTCCAAGCAGCTCAGCCAGAGAGTTAGTCTGCACCTTAAGGACTTTGGACAGTTTTACAGCTGCCCCTGCAGACACACACCTCCTCTCGTCCTCAGCATCACTATAAAAAGTGAAGCATTCATTAATGAAACCCCTTTCACTTGGCCCTCAGCATCCCTGGCACTGCCCCTCGAGCCAGCTGCACCACCCGACCACTGCAGCAGAGCCAGACACCACACCTCTGCCACACACTCCCACCACCCGACTGAGGCCAGGGCAACATCTGGGCCAAAGACTGGTGTCATGGCAGGGTGTATGTCAACCAGATGTGGGCCAGGTCTGGCAATGAGGCACTATTTATGTTCCTATTTTCCTATTTTAGTTAGAAGATCCAAATGCCATGTTGCAATACTATACTGCTATGTTAGCCAACGTTTCAAATGCAGGTTTGACAGGTTTGTGAGTGTACACTTTATCCAAAACCTAGTAATGGTTTACTCATCTTTGGCAGTGGGTGGCTGTAGCTCAGGAGGTAGAGAAGGTCACCTATTGATCGGAAGGCTAGTGGTTTGATCCCTGGCTCCTCCAGTCTGCATGTCGTGAGCGTGAATGTGTATGAGTGTAGTTAGGAAACACTCAGTTTAGAGAAAGTGTGTGATTGGGTGAATGTGGCATGTTGTATAGAGCACTTTGAGTAATCTGGGGGAGTTGAAAAGTGCTATATAAGAATCAGTCCAATCACTGTCCGAACAGAGTTTTGTTATGTTACTTTTGCACTATTATGCACATGTTGTTATTACATGGCTTAATTAAGGTACACATTAGGCTGACATCTGGGGCCAGAGCTGAAACTGTTCTGGGCCAGCACAGGGCCAGCAGTGTGTCAGCAACTGGCCCGTGGATGCACACAACTTACACATGGCCCACACACTGCAAAGAATGACGGCCCTTTGGTGGCACAGACCAGAGGTAATCCACACATGGGCCAGCAAAGGACCACCAGTGTCTGCAACTGGCCTTGTGCTGGCCCATGTGTGGGCCACCTCTGGCAAACCAGATCTGGGCCACCAAAGGGCCGTCATTCTTTGCGGTATGTGGGCCATGTGTAAACACATTGTGTGGGCCAGATCCGGACCATACCAATTTTGTTATGTGGGTGGTAGCCCAGATACTGTACCTCCCTCCGTCCAATCGCACACTTTGCCCACTGTAGCTGCCGGGCGAACGCAAATGGCCGATCCTCCTCAGTCAGCCGACTGGCACTGAACCGCTGGCGGTGAAACTCCGAGCAGAGGCTCAGGTGATCCTGTACCGCATGGCAAATGTCCTTGAAGCTGCCTCTTGAGGCAGGCTCAGAGCTGCAGTCTGGGCCTCTGCTGATAGCATCGGCAGCAACTCCAGTGCCCATTCTACGGCTACCAACTGGTATGCCTCTGCCACGGCCTGGAAAGTTTCCAAGAAGGTGTAGTGGCCAGCCACACTGCCAGCGGAGGAGGGGGGAGAGGTGGTCCCGACCTGCCTCTCTAGCATTGCGGGTCTTCCACTCAGCAAGCTTGTCGAGCTGCACCTGGTGAACCACCGCCTGCTCCCGGTGCATGGCAACCATTTCTGCCAGCATATGGGCCTGCTGCTGGAGCAGCTGTGCAGGTGGTGCAGGCTGGGGATCAGACATGCCAGCTGTGTTTCAGCACGACTGTGACTACTGACCCACAAAGCGTTTGATTACCATATTTTTCGCACTTAAAATCCTTTAATTTTCTGAAAAATCGACAGTGTGCCAAAATACGACATCTTTCAGAGCTTCATTTTAAGCTGTCAGTTAGATATGACATTTGAAAGAACAGAATCATAAATAGTTTTGCTCATCTAATTGTGGCTCCTTGCCAAAGCTCCTTGAGTTGCTTGGTCTCTGCTGCTGGTCTCTCTCTCCTAGTCTTGCAACAAGGCTGCAAAGACCCCAAAACTGTCTCTTTGTTTTTGGACTGTTTTCCTTTTGTTCTATTTAGGATAGAATAAAAAGGTTTTTTTGAACCTCTGAGGTCTTTGCTCAGCTCTTCACTGACACTGAGAAAGTTTCTGTTTCTTTCTTCAATAGCAGTAAAGCATGTATAATAGAATAGATAATTGTAAAATGTTCTTTAACAGCATGAGAACATTGGTGGGCAGTCGAACTTCTGCACTGCCCATTTGTGGACTCTCTAAGTAGCTGTGCAGTCCAGCAGTTCTCATACTGTCTTACAGTGTACAGTGACATTCAACCCAATTCCTGTGAGTTTAAGACTGTTGAAATAAATGTGTGTGAGTGTTTGTTTTCAGCTTCAAAGCGGACTTTGGATTAGAAGGACACGACATGTACAGTCTGACTGCCAGCTAGTCCTTTCGGTGGTAACATTACAAGCCTCAGAAGTTTGTACTGTTGACTGAAATTCAAGTTCATGGCAACAAGTTCAAAGTTGTTGCACTGAAAAACAGGTGAGCTGGTGATCTGGAATGAGTCAGAGGAACTGTATTCATTTTCAGTTCCTCTCAGCTCACAAACACAGTCAGAAAATCAACAAGAATCAACACTGATTATAATGTCAGTGCAGAATTATTTCTGTTAACTCAGTGAGTTCAGCTCTCTGACCTCATTGGTCCAGGTTCACCACTGAAGAGTGGAGGTCGATTTTTGGACCGGTCACTCGTCACAGACGGACAGCTGGATCCTGCAGACTCTGTTCTGTCCTCCTCTTCCTCCATCATCATCTTCATGTGGACTTCAGTCAGTCTGAGAGGTAAACCACAAACACTCAGTGAGTTCACATTAACAGAAGTTACTGAGTTACAGTCGCTGACCTCTGACCTGTCCTGTAACCTAGAAACCAGGTCAATATGTCTGTAGGTTCTCAATCATCCAGGTCATGTGATCTAAGGAGCTTGGAAAGAAAAGAGGATTCTTTAAGTTTTGTGAAGACGTTTCATCCGAGAAGCTTCTTCAGTTCAGTTTAAATCAGCTTCTCTTCATTGGCTCCTTGTTAAATCCAGAATTGAACTCAAAATCCAGTCACACAGCAGGATGTAACATCCTGCTGTTTGGGATGTTTGTCACAGACTCCTCCAGCTGCCACGTCACCCACAAATGTTTGTTAAATTAACCAAATTTATACAGACTGTACAGGTCCTTCTCAAAAAATTAGCATATTGTGATAAAGTTCATTATTTCCTGTAATGTACTGATAAACATCAGACTTTATTATATTTTAGATTCATTACACACAACTGAAGTAGTTCAAGCCTTTCATTGTTTTAATATTGATGATTTTGGCATAAATAACTCATGAAAACCAAAAATTCCTGTCTCAAAAAATTAGCATATCATGAAAAGGTTCTCTAAACGAGCTATTAACCTAATCATCTGAATCAACGAACTAACTCTAAACACCTGCAAAAGATTCCTGAGGCTTTTAAAAACTCCCAGCCTGGTTCATTACTCAAAACCGCAATCATGGGTAAGGCTGCCGACCTGACTGCTGTCCAGAAGGCCATCATTGACACCCTCAAGCAAGAGGGTAAGACACAGAAAGAAATTTCTGAATGAATAGGCTGTTCCCAGAGTGCTGTATCAAGGCCCCTCAGTGGGAAGTCTGTGGGAAGGAAAAAGTGTGGCAGAAAACGCTGCACAACGAGAAGAGGTGACCGGACCCTGAGGAAGATTGTGGAGAAGGACCGATTCCAGACCTTGGAGGACCTGCGGAAGCAGTGGACTGAGTCTGGAGTAGAAACATCCAGAGCCACCGTGTACAGGCGTGTTCAGGAAATGGGCTACAGGTGCCGCATTCCCCAGGTCAAGTCACTTTTGAACCAGAAACAGCGGCAGAAGCGCCTGACCTGGGCTACAGAGAAGCAGCACTGGACTGTTGCTCAGTGGTCCAAAGTACTTTTTTCGGATGAAAGCAACTTTTGCATGTCATTCGGAAATCAAGGTGCCAGAGTCTGGAGGAAGACTGGGGAGAGGGAAATGCCAAAATGCCTGAAGTCCAGTGTCAAGTACCCACAGTCAGTGATGGTCTGGGGTGCCATGTCAGCTGCCGGTGTTGGTCCACTGTGTTTTATCAAGGGCAGGGTCAATGCAGCTAGCTATCAGGAGATTTTGGAGCACTTCATGCTTCCATCTGCTGAAAAGCTTTATGGAGATGAAGATTTCATTTTTCAGCACGACCTGGCACCTGCTCACAGTGCCAAAGCCACTGGTAAATGGTTTACTGACCATGGTATTACTGGGCTCAATTGGCCTGCCAACTCTCCTGACCTGAACCCCATAGACAATCTGTGGGATATTGTGAAGAGAAAGTTGATGAGCTTAAGGCCGCTATCGAAGCATCCTGGGCCTCCATAACACCTCAGCAGTGCCACAGGCTGATTGCCTCCAT
This sequence comes from Oreochromis niloticus, assembly GCF_001858045.2. NCBI lineage: Eukaryota > Metazoa > Chordata > Actinopteri > Cichliformes > Cichlidae > Oreochromis > Oreochromis niloticus. Next base: position 158,661 of record NW_020328784.1, read on the forward strand.
GCCACGCCACATTGAAGCAGTCATTTCTGCAAAAGGATTCCCGACCAAGTATTGAGTGCATAACTGACCATAATTATTTGAAGGTTGACTTTTTTTTGTATTAAAAACACTTTTCTTTTATTGGTCGGATGAAATATGCTAATTTTTTGAGACAGGAATTTTGGGTTTTCATGAGTTATGTATGCCAAAATCATCAATATTAAAACAATGAAAGGCTTGAACTACTTCAGTTGTGTGTAATGAATCTAAAATATATGAAAGTCTAATGTTTATCAGTACATTACAGGAAATAATGAACTTCTCAAAAAATTAGCATATTGTGATGAAGGACCTGTATAACTACCAACTCTCACTAGCTGTACTGATCAATTATCTATTTTGGCCTCAAGTGTTTCTGACAAACAGTACATGATTGTCTCAGGTGGCTACAGTGACACAAATGTTATATACAAACTCAGTACGCAATCATATCAGATGACGTTCAAATTTAATTCATTTCCTGAGAAAAGACAGACTGTGCTAACAGGATGTGATGCTACAACACTAGTCAAATATTAATTTGTAATCTTTGTTGAAGACATTTCTTTGTTATGGAAAAAAATATTAAAATCATCATGAACAATAGGAGTGGACTTGTATATGTATTTTTTTTTTTTAACCAATCTAGGCTGAAATTAAGTACAAATGTATTGTGCATGAAACTGGAATTAAAATATGTTCATAGAGCCAGGTGCAGATGTGTGTCACAAGTTAGTCTGACTGTAGGCTCTGGCACTTAGCCACAGGGGGGCGCTAGTTGACTCGACTCCATTTCAGTGCACAAAGTAAACTGCACGCTTTGTGAGGCGAAAACGCTGAAATCGAGTAATAAAACGTACGAGGGGAACGATAACGAAGACAAAATTCTCCGGATCGTTTACTCTTGCTGTCCTATGAACAGCATCGGCGTGGTGACGTTTATTTGTTTGCCGTTTTCGCGATCGCCTCATGTATGAAAATATCACCCGTAACAGTTTTAATATTTTATTGTTCAACAGCAATAAAACTGAAGGGCTGTATTCAAGGTAACCTCACAAATATCACAGATAAAATATTCAGTGTTTATTTCCTGGTTTGTGTGTAGCGGCTCCTGAAAAACAAGTAGACCATACATCAGATTAACTTGTGTTAGACCGTCACAAGTTAATCTGTGACAGCGGCTGTCAAGCTGAATAAAGATACGGCACTTTTGCTCATTTTGTAACACATAATACATAATGGAACGATGCATTGTTATATTGAGCCGCTCCCCGTTTTAAACTCTTAGCCTAAAACAGCAAATGTTTTTTCTGCAACATCTCTAAACTTCCGTTTACATATTCCAGCTGTGAGTCCGTGACCGTGAACTATGGAGCGGCAGATTTGTGCTGTTTGTGCTGAACTAAGCTGCACACAGCTGATGTTAGCCAGGAAAACATTACACACTGACTTTAATGGAGAGACCGGAAATGCAAACAACACAGCTTGTTGTGTGAAGAAACAAACATGAGCTGAACAAACAGTAAAGTTCCTAAAGACAAACTGTTAAAGGAGGAAACAAAGCAAACTTACACTTTCGTCACACACCAACAACAAGCTCCACTCCACACCTGGACACTAAACACGGACACACAGGTGCTTCCTAGAAGGAGGTGGGACAATGGGATTTATTATAAAAGCAAATAACATCGGAAACCGCGGGAATATTTCTACTTTTCGCGCGCGGGTTTTTGAATTGCTCGAGCTGAATCCTCGAATCACCTGACTCTTGACTGGTAGGAGGGCGGAACCCAAAGGAAGACGAATCCTAATGTGATTGGTCAGGTTGATGGACACTTCAGGTAACTGCGTTTAATCGAGTTACTCTGTGGCAGCAGCGTAAATGCTGTTTTAAACCGTGTTTGTTTGCAATTTTTAAATTATCAAGTTAGCTGAATGAACTATCAGCAGTTACTGTTTGTTGTGCAGCAGTGGAAATACTGACAACTGTCACTGGATTCATTTAATGCTGAAGAAATCTTTAAACCAGAGAATTCAAAGGCAACATCTGAAGCCTCTGCAGTCCAAATCTATTAGTGTTGAGGGATATTAATGTGGAGGGGACCACGGACAATTTAGTCACCAGATATACACATATATATACATACATATAGATATATACATATCTCCGTATATTTAAGTGTATTTTAAGTATTTTTGGGAAAAAAATATATTTTCATCTGACTGTGATTTAGACTAAATAAATTTATGAGAGGCCACCGACGGAAATACTGACAACTGTCACAGGACTCAGTTTGAGCGATATCACAGACTAACACTGAACTATCAGCAGGTCCCGAGTGAGTCTTTGTGTTGCTGTTTGTGTGCACAGCAAAGCTTCTTGGTGTGTGTCTTTGGTGTGAGGGCAGAAGGTGTCAGTCTGCCACTGATCCACAGATGTTGATGTGATGTTGTTGTTGTCATAGGAACAGCCTCCACAGACACTGAGTCTGACTGCAGCATTGGAACATTTCCATCCTATCAGCCACACACAGTAAGTGAAGCTTCATACACACATGTGCAACATCTGTCCTCTAACAGTGTCTCTCTGTCCTTCCAGATGTTACTCACTCAACCTTCGCTGATAACAGCGGGAACATCTGCAGCTGACACAGTGATCATGTGACCCTGACTGTTCTCCTGTTCATGCGTCTCATTATTGCAGCAGTATCAGGATTATTGGACTTCAAAAAGAGGGATTTGTGTTTCAAACCAGGCAAGGAGCCATGAAAAGATTTAGTGGAGAACATTTTCTGCCAAGTCCTGACATTGATTTGATTTCATGCTTTGAGCTTTTCTAGTGTCACATTTCCAGAGCGAAGCCCCTCCCACAGAGACGTCCCCTCCAGAGCAGGAAACAGCCTGTTTACCTTCACCGCTGATTCAAGCCGAGCCTCCAGACAGAGCGCCTCCTTCTGTTGAAGTGTGCTGAGTCAGATGAAGCCAACGCTCTCCTCCATACTTCAACTTGTGATGAAGCTCCTTTAGAATCAGGACAGGCTGTAATAAAGGAGTCCAGTCCTGATGCTGTTTAGTCTCTGACAGAGGCGGAGGACTGTGGCTGAATATTCAGATGATGTTAGTGGAGGAAACTGTCTGAACAGACAGGAAACGATGGGCTCTCTGCAGATTGAAGCTGTCCTAGAATGAGGACGCTGACATGTTGTGTTTGCAGTGGACACAAATAAAAAGCTGAGCTCCCTGCTTCACTCCAGTCTGGATTCTGATGATTCATAGTTCAGTTCCTCTGAAAATAATCAAGTATAAGGACTGCAGTGAAAACAAGTGAGAAAGCAGCCTGTGAGAAACTGTGACAGACTTAAAAGACAGCAGCTCCACAGATAATGTGCAAACAGCTCTGTAAGAGCCAAACTCAATGTTTATATTTTGCTTATTTGTTATGGTGGCACAGGTGTATAGTTTTACCTGCCTCTCAGCTGATGACATGTGGGTGTGGTCACTGGCTATTTACCTGATGTTGGTGTTCGCAGCAGGTGTGTTGGGTGAGTGGTTTGTGGGCAAACTTTTCTGTTGACCGTCATTTTTTGGTACACCAGTTATTCCATGCGCTAGTTGTAAATTGATTGAAAGCGCAAAAGTTTGTTTTTGTTTTGTTCTTAAAATAAATACGCAAACTACAAGTACGACTCATTATGGATTATTGGAGGCGCGTCACAGGGACACAACCAACTCAGCCGGCCGCGGCTTTATTTATGGATGAAAGTCGCAACATTTAGTCAACAGAAAAACTGTCTTTATCGCATGCATCAGAAAACAATGAAGAGGATTTTGGATGTACGTTTTGGAGTCACGGAGCTTTCAGATGAGTGGACGCAGTTCTCAGATGAGTAATTGGAAACGGCACCGTCACACTGGCATGGTGGAACGCAGCGCAACAGACACTACAGAAGCGGTAGGACACGCGGATTCACTCTGTGTATTATTGGATGTTTTGAACACAGTTTGTAAGTGTCACCGCTTGTCCATTGGGGACATTGGTTTGATCTGCGTTGTGTGTGTGCGTCTGCTTGATTTGGCAAGCTGGAGGACGCTGCTCTGGTTTCGACAGCCTGTGACGCTGCTGCGCAATGGTGCACGGACGAAAAGTATTGGCTGTGATCCATCTTTGAAGCTGTGGAATATAATGTTGTTTTGATGCATGTGAAAAAGTGACAATGAGTGAAACAAAAGAAGCCGAACATGAACTGGAAGAAAAAAGATCTGCGAAATTGACGGCTAAAGCGCTTGCTATTAAAATGGAAACTTTGCAGAAAGAGCGAAAGTCTCATGTTAACAAGATTAAAGGGTTAACACGCGATATTAAAGAATTGATGAAAAAGGATGACAATGCAAAAGCTGTGCAGCTTAACTTGGAAAAACTGAATGATTTGTATGAAAATGCCAAAGCAGTTCATGATGCATTCATTTTATTGATTCCTAAAGATGAACAAGACGCTCATATTGATTGGTTTGGACGCATAACAAAATGTAATGACGATTTTGTTGAAGATGCGAAGCAGTGGCTTATTGAAGCTGGAAGACCTGTTATGGAAAAAGGCAATGAAGTTGAGAATGTGCCTACTGCTGTTACTTTAGGTTTGCCCGTTTCTGCTGAGACTGTTTTATCCAAGGAGATGGTTTCTTCCACAAACGATAAACATAACATCTTAACATCTCCAAAGCAGGTTAAAACAGATTCTGACATACAAGATGAAATACAGCCAGATGACAGTGTTTCAAACGTAGGAAGCAAAAAGAGTAAAAGCAGTTCTTCAAGCTCAAACTCCAGAGCCTCAAGTACAACATCAGCACGAATAATGGCTGAAGCTGAAGCAGCTGCACTGATGGTAAGGCAAAAACTGCTTAAGGATAAACACGCCTTGGAGGAACATGAAGCACAGTTAAGGAGACAGCGAGAGCAACTGGAGCTGGAAACAAATATAGCTGCCACGGTAGCAAAAATGAAAGCACTGGGAGGCTCAAAAGGATCCAGTATTAAAAGTAAACTATCAAAAATATCAGACGGTATGGAGTCATATTTTGAAAAGGGACAAAAAGTAACTCAAGTGTTGAATACTCGTCCTGGTAATCCTGTACATGAAAGGCAACATGTGCATATCTTTAAGGAGCATAATGTTGCAGACTCACAATCTCTCTTAACCACAGGCAGAGTTCCAACACAACCACAGACTCTTTCTGAAGATCCCTTAACATATCAGTCAAACATTAGAAATTCACATGAAGATAAATATGTACCTTCTCAAATTTCTAGTCATGAAGAAGACTGTAACATCTTATCTGTCATGAGTAAGCAAAATGAACTCACTGCTTTATTAATTCAACAACATAGTCTTTCTTCATTACCTAAAAAGGAGATCCCAGTTTTTGATGGAGATCCACTTCAGTACCAGACTTTTATTAAATCGTTTGAACACAACATTGAAAGCAGAAATAAAAACCCTGGAGACTGTCTTTATTATTTGGAACAATACACAAAGGGTCAACCAAGAGAACTCGTAAGGAGTTGCCTACACATGACTTCAGAAGCAGGATTCAGAAAGGCAAAGTCTTTATTACGGCAGCATTTTGGTAATGAACATAAACTTGCCACGGCTTACGTGAGCAAAGCACTTGCTTGGTCTTCCATAAAAGCAGAGGACACGAAAGCTCTTCAGGCTTACACAATATTTCTTAGAGGCTGTTGCAATGCTATGGTGGATCTCAGTTATATGCAGGAGCTAGACATGCCTGCCAACATGTTAGCTATAACAAAGAAACTTCCTTACAGACAGAGAGATAAGTGGAGAACTGCAGTCAGTGATTTCCATGAGAAGTGTAATCGACAAGCTACATTTAAGGATCTTGTTGATTTTTTGGAAAAACAAGTGAAGATCGCATCCGACCCAGTGTTTGGAGACATTAAGGATATCTGCACGACAAACAGAGACACAAGAAAACTTAAGTCTCAAACTCACACAAGATTCAAAGAAAGTTCTTTTGCTACCTCTGTGATGGCATCTGAAAAAGAAAATAGCAAGGTTAAGGAAAAGGAAAGAACCACACAAATGAGTTGCTTGTTTTGCAAAGGTGAACATACCTTAGAAAATTGTCAAGAGCTGGAAAGAAAAACACAAAAGGACAAAATCACTTTTCTAAAAGAGAATGGAATCTGTTTCGGATGTCTTTGTAAAGGACATATTAGTAGAGACTGCAAAAGGCGCCTCAGTTGTAAGGCATGTGGTTTAAAGCATCCTCAAATGTTACATATCTATCAAAAGACAATGAGTAAAGAACAAGAATCAAAGGAACAAACTCAAGATCGTGCCGTAGTCTCTATTCAGACCAGTGCTCTTACTGGGGCCGGTAAAGATGAATTCAAACTTTCAATCGTGCCTGTGAAAGTTAAGGCCAAGAAAGGAAATGTAACATTGTACACCTATGCATTTCTTGACCCAGGCAGTACTGCATCATTTTGCACAGTGAAGCTGATGAATAAACTGAAAATGCATGGAAGAAGATCCAACATTCTGCTGAGAACTATGGGACAAAATAAAGTTGTTGAAACGGATGTTATTGCAGATTTGGAAGTTGCTGGACTAGACGGGAATGAGTTTTGTGATCTTCCCATTCTTTATACTCAGTTCACTATGCCTGTGCATAAAGGAAACATTCCTCACCAGAAAGATATAATCCGGTGGCCATATTTAAGGTCTGTACATCTGCCAGAAATTGACTCTGAAATTGATTTGCTAATTGGCTCGAATGTGCCAAAGGCTCTGGAACCACTGGATGTCATTAGAAGTATTGGAGATGGACCGTATGCTGTTAAAACTGTCCTTGGCTGGATAGTAAACGGACCTTTGGGTGAGACTCAAACGGAAGCTCACAATCAGCCACAGATAAGTGTCAATAGAGTTTCAGTGGTGAAACTTGATGAGCTGTGGAATCAGCAGTTTAAAACTGATTTTCCAGAGTGTGCCAGAGATGAGAAGGAACCTTCTAAGGAAGACCAACAGTTTTTAGATAAAGTTTCCAATACTGCTAAGCTACATAATGGTCATTATTATATTGGACTCCCATTGAAAGACTTAAAGGTCTGCATGCCAGACAATAAAAGTGTTGCTGAACAACGCCTTCAGAATCTGAAGAAAAGACTTATGAAGAACTCTTCTTTTCTGCAGGACTATAACAGCTTTATGGCAGATATGATTTCTGAAGGTTATGCAGAAAAGGTACCAGAGGACAACCTAGAACGGACGGATGGCAGGAAATGGTATTTGCCGCACCATGGTGTTCTGCATCCGCAAAAGAAAACCCTTAGAGTGGTGTTTGACTGTGGAGCCAAGTACCAAGGAGTGTCACTAAATAGCAAGCTCTTACAAGGTCCAGACTTGACCAGCACGTTAATTGGAGTTCTGACAAGATTTCGTAAAGAACCTGTTGTCATTGCTGCAGACATTAAAGCCATGTTTCATCAGGTTAAAATACCAGAGGAGGATCGAGATATGTTGAGATTCCTTTGGTGGCCCAACGGAGATTACACTCAAGCCATGGTTGAACATAGGATGACAGTACATGTGTTTGGAGCAACATCATCTCCCAGTTGTGCAAATTTTGCACTAAGGAAATGTGCTGAAGATCATAAACAACAGTTTAGCCTTCAAGCCGTGGATGCAATGTTGAACAACTTTTACGTCGACGATTGTCTCGTCTCAGCAGCCACAGAAGAGGATGCGATAGATCTCTATCATGAACTCTGTGCCATATGCTTGAAAGGAGGCTTTCCATTGAACAAATGGATAAGTAACAGTCGTAATGTGTTGGCGGTAATACCTGAAAGTAACAGAGCAAACAAAATAAAAGATCTAGACTTGATCAGTGATGTGCTTCCAGTGGAAAGAGTTTTGGGCGTTCAATGGTGTGTTGAGTCTGACGTTTTCAAGTTCAGAATCACTCTAAGAGATCGACCTTTGACAAGACGTGGCATCCTTTCTGTAGTCAGCTCTGTTTATGACCCTCTAGGAATGTTGGCACCAGTAATCTTAAATGCTAAGAAAATACTGCAAAATCTGTGTCGTAAAAAGATTGGATGGGATGATGCATTACCCGATACAGTTATGCAGGAATGGACTATTTGGATGCAAGAGCTCTACAAGCTGGAGGAGTTTAAGGTTGATCGTTGTTTTAAAACCAACAGTTTTGGAACTGTAAAAACTGCTCAGTTACATCATTTTGCAGATGCATCCGAGGATAGCTATGGAACAGTAACTTATTTGTTACTAAAGAACGAACGAGACCAGGCACACTGTGCATTCATTATGGGGAAGGCACGTGTTGCTCCTTTAAAACCAGTTACAATCCCTCGAATGGAGTTAACTGCTGCCACCTTAGCAAGCAGAATGGATGTAATGTGGAAGAAGGAGCTGCAGATGGAACTGAAGGACTCAGTATTTTGGACTGACAGCACCTCTGTACTAAAATACATCAACAATGAAACAACAAGGTTCCGCACTTTCGTTGCCAACAGAGTTTCAGAGATTGTCAAAGTTTCAAATGCTCAACAATGGAGATATGTGGACACGGATAACAATCCAGCAGATTTGGCTTCTCGAGGTTTAACGGTACAATCCTTTTTGAAAAATAAACAAACTTGGCTCTCTGGACCTCCATTTCTTCTACTACCACAAGAGGAGTGGCCTCAGAATCCTGATGAAGTGAACCAAATCTCATCAAACGATGCAGAAATTAAGGCAACAGTGAATGCCGTTCAGACGTCACAAGAAATGGATCCGGTTTCTCACTTCATTCAATATTTTTCATCCTGGACTCAGTTGAAGCGTGCAGTGGCATGGATTCTGAGAGTTAAAAAACTGCTGCTGCATTACAGTAGAAGAAAACAACAAAAACAACACGATCCTGATCAAAATCTTGAACTTCAATCGAAGAGACACTGTCTGGACACCAGCAGTCTCAAAGTTGAGGAGCTGATTAGCGCTGAAATGGCTATAATCTCCTTTTGTCAAAGGAAGCGATTTGCTGATGAAATCTCCTGTTTAACAAAAGGATCGAATGTTAAGAGAACCAGTCACATTTATAAACTTACTCCCATCCTGGAAGAAGGTGTGTTGAGAGTTGGTGGACGACTCAGTAGAACTGCAATGCCAGAAGAGAGAAAACATCCTGTTATTCTGGCCAAAGACTTCCACATTTCTAACCTAATCCTTCAACATGTCCATGAAGCGGTGGGTCATGGAGGTCGTAACCACATGTTATCTAAACTGCGTCAAAAATACTGGATTCCAGGTGTCACAGTACCTATAAGAAAAATTGTGGCTAAATGCGTTGTGTGTCGGCGCGTAAATGCCCCACCAGGACAACAGCAAATGGCAGACCTGCCCCTACACAGAGTAACTCCTGATGAACCACCATTCACGTATGTTGGAGTGGACTATTTTGAACCGTTTCTAGTGAAACGTGGAAGGACTACTGTAAAATGCTATGGTGTGATATTCACATGTTTAGCGTCAAGAGCCATTCATATTGAAATGGCATCATCACTGGACACAGACTCTTTTATCAATGCCCTTCGTCACTTTATTGCCAGACGTGGTCAAGTAAAAGAACTGCGATCTGACAACGGCACCAACTTTGTGGGAGCCCATCGTGAGCTGAAGGAAATGATAGCGGATTGGAATCAACATCGTATACACAATACCCTCCTTCAAAAAGGCATTAAATGGACTTTCCATCCCCCAGCTGGCTCACATTTTGGAGGTGTATGGGAAAGACTTATAAGATCAGTGAGAAAGATTCTTAATTCCACCTTAAATGTACAAAATCTGGATGAAGAAAGTCTCAGGACTGTTTTATGTGAAGCTGAAGCTATTTTGAATGCTCGTCCTATTACAAAGGCTTCTACAGATCCAAATGACCTTGAAGCACTTACTCCAAACCACCTGTTGCTTCTTAAGACTGCACCATCACTACCACCAGGATGTTTTCAGAAAGATGACATATATGCTCGGCGCAGATGGAAGCAAGTCCAATATATGTCAGATTTATTTTGGAAAAGGTGGATTAAAGAATATCTTCCACAACTGCAACAAAGACAGAAATGGTGCAACCCAAAACGAAACTTCATGCCAGGAGACATTGTGATCATTGTGGATGATTCCGCACCACGGAATTCCTGGATAACTGGAAAAATTGAAGAGACAATCCAGGACAAAAAAGGATTTGTTCGTCATCTTCGGATCAAGACAAAGACTGGATTCCTAAACAGGCCCATAAATAAAGTCTGTCTTTTGCAGGAAGCAGAGAATATTTAACATATTGGACTGACTAGATAATCTTTAAGTGACCTATTCCTTTTACTTATGGGTTTTTAACTTCACAGATGGTGAACCACAAGTAGTAGTACTGATGCATGTTGCACTAAAGGGCGATTGAAATGTTTTATGAGCCAGCAAATGATGTAAAACTTGATTATTTTGTAATTATTATTTAAAAGATAATAATTAGGGGCCGGTATTGTAAGAGCCAAACTCAATGTTTATATTTTGCTTATTTGTTATGGTGGCACAGGTGTATAGTTTTACCTGCCTCTCAGCTGATGACATGTGGGTGTGGTCACTGGCTATTTACCTGATGTTGGTGTTCGCAGCAGGTGTGTTGGGTGAGTGGTTTGTGGGCAAACTTTTCTGTTGACCGTCATTTTTTTGGTACACCAGTTATTCCATGCGCTAGTTGTAAATTGATTGAAAGCGCAAAAGTTTGTTTTTGTTTTGTTCTTAAAATAAATACGCAAACTACAAGTACGACTCATTATGGATTATTGGAGGCGCGTCACAGGGACACAACCAACTCAGCCGGCCGCGGCTTTATTTATGGATGAAAGTCGCAACAAGCTCAGTTTATCACTGTTGTTAGCAACATTTTATCATGCAGCTTTTCTGAAAGGATATCATATGATTGCCATATTGCCATCTTGGTTCTAATGAAATATACAATACATTTGTTTAGACCAGTCTAGTTTGAAGTTATTGATTTGATGGCAACTGGACTTCTTTTTTGGTTCACTGTCAGAAGGCCTGGAGAATGACTGCTGATTAAAGCCTTACAGGAAACTCTCTACATACATTTGTAACTATGACAACATGAAAACAGTGAGCGCTCCACCATCCATCAGTTTTTTCTGCTGCTTATCCAGGTTCATGTCGCACTGACTTTGGATGGGAAATATGGAGCTTTTATTTTGAAATCTGTGGTCAAACAAAAAATACTTTCAACTTTCTTCATATTTTTTAATGTAACTTCCATTTCTACATTTCTGTGATTTTACATTTGAACATCCACTTAGTTTGGTGTGAACTTCTGCTTTGTCTCTTATTGTGTCTCAGTCGACCATGTTTATTGTGTTATGTCTCCAACACAAAGCACCAACACTATGAAGTAATACAGTGAAGTATTTGTCTGCGCTGGCAGTACTAGAACTGCAGTATTTGTACACTGCAGTTAGAATGAAATGCTCTCAGTGTATTTCTTCTTCAGTGCTCTCATGTGTTGCTGTGAATCCAGGTCCTAACAAGTAGCTACCAGAGTAATCACAGTACTTGCTGTGACAGAGGGGCGTGGCTTCCTTTGATCCAGTGGAGACAGGAAGCTACCGGCTCCTCCTCCTCCAGATGCAGGTGGTTTACGACACCAACTGTCTGCCATCTATAATCCAGTTTTGAGTTCCCTCCCCAGATGCCTTAACGCCCACTCACATCCTGGGCCATCTGACCTCAGGAATTCACATGACAAGGTGGGGCCAGGTTTCACAATGGGCTCACCCGAAACCCTGGCTGATTAGGTCCCACACCCACTTTCACACCTTGGCGCATGTGATTAGAGGATCACCAGGGGGTCCTTTGTCCCTCCTTGGGGGGATACTCCCACTGGGTTTAAATCTGGGACTCTCGGCCATTTGACCTTAGAACTGAAGAAGCTTCTCGGATGAGAGGTGAAACGTCTTCAAGCAACTTAAAGAAGTCCAGACGCTTTTCTTTGCAAACTCCTTTGACTACGATGACCTGGATGACTGAGAACCTTCACAGACATATATACACTATATATCTATGTGCACTGAACATATATATATTTTAACTTTCATGTAGAGTCTTAAGCACAAGACATTTTGCTTCACCGAGGTTTATTAAGGTTTTACAGTAACAGGGCGGTTAATGTAAGGGGAGAGTTCTCCTGAATAATTTACTCTCCAGTAACTAACCTTCCCGAATACTCGCTCAACGTCTTTCATGCAGCACAACCAAAACAGTAACATTGTAACAGAGATCCTGAACACATCACAATAAAATATCATACGATATAAACACACACACACACACATACTTTGAACCCACACTGAAGTGTTTTTATATATGAGAAAGCATGTAACCTGTGTATTATATGTTATAAGATTGTGCCACTTACTGTGTAAGATTTAATAATTAGGATTAATGTGTGACCTTTGACCGTGTCATGACCTATTGTGATAAGCCAGAGTAAGGGGTAGTCAGAGTCCTGACTGGCCTTTGGCCAAGACCTTGGCCGCTACCTGACCCCTGCAGCTGTGTTGGGCGTGTGGGAAAGTTACCCAGCAGCAGGGGGCGGGGTTACTGGTCCCTATATTAGGGGACCAGAGGACACCCCCAGAGCTCTTTTTCCTCCTCCTGCTGCTTCCTGTCCGTCTCTGTGTTGCTCTGCTGTCTGTGCTTAAGGCTGTACACCCCGGGGTTTTGCTTTGCTTCCTTTCTGCTATGTAATTTTCTTGCTAAATGTCTGTTTGTATTTTTCCTGCTGTTCATATGATTCAGTGTATTAAACTCTGTTTTAAGAATTTTGCTCTTTTCCAGAGCATCTTTTTGAGTGTCTTGATTTTAATTGGATCTAAAGGGTTGGATCTCCACATCGTTGGTGGGAGAAGGTTATCATGATGGCTTCAAAATTTGCAGCATCCTTTCACATCCCAGTGAAGGAAGCATTCGACACTCATCACTTTGATTCAGGGGCTGTAATTACCTTTTGGTGCTTGTTTCATTTTTCTAAAGAGGAGAAATGATGAAAACAGTCAAAGTTCTGGGACCAGTTCAACCAGCTCCTAAACCTTCAACGGCATCTGAAACAACAACGGCGCTGTTGTTTCTTGGAGCCATTTCCTTTGTTGCCGAGTTTTTGTTTTTGGTGAAGGAGACGCTCTTGTGACTCATCGAGTAACACCACCGACCAGCCAATCAATGGCCTGCAGTCTGCTGATGTCATGTTTTTGGAAGCCGGGTGGAGTAGGTACCAAAAGAGTAGCTGGTACCAGGAACCAGCACCTGATGGAAAACCCTAAGAACCAAGTGGAGCTGTGCCGAGCCGAGCCGAGTAAGTACTAATGGAAAAGGCCTCATAGAGGCTGAAGCTGCTGTTAAACAGTTTCCTTCCAGCTCAGATGTCAAATGTGACCATCTGTGAGTGTGTGTGCACACAGTGAACTGTGTTTGGATATCTGACTTTGTCTTTTATTGGAATTTCCACTTTATTTCCTTCTATTTGGATGTCAAATGGATTTGGAGAGTTCAGTTGTTTCCTGGACTTTGTTACTTCACTTTAGTATTTCACTTAAGTGGAGCTCCACCTGCAGAGGATACACAACACTAGAGCTATGCTGCTGCACTGTAACAGTGTCCCTCTGTCCTTCCAGATGTCAAACAGCTGGGACATCTGCAACTGACACAGCTCAGTGTGGACAACATAGGGTTAATGTGGCAGCAGCTGTCACATGAATCATATTGATATGCCTTAAATCAACATGCAGATGATGAATCAAACATCTGGATCATCGTCTCACTGCACTCACACTGAGACCTGCAGAGCTCCTGCTGACACTCTTGGTCATGTGACTGTAAGACAGACTGACACAGAGCTCAAAGCAGGAAGTGAAAATCAGACTGAAGATGGACTCATGGGATATTTACTGAATCTCACTGAATCCCTACAGAACCATTACAAGCATCACATCTGACTGTATATATGTTTATATGTATATGTGTATGTTTATTAGGACATGGAAAACTATGAAACACACATTTTTCAACATGTCTGTTGTTGCAAAAGCAGTTTCACCCCGGTTCGTATATTCGTCAGGACTCCAGAAAGAACACCGGGACTCAGTAGTCAATTAACAATACTTTTATTAATACACATTTATTAATTACACCTTCTAGAAGGGAGATGTACAGGACCCTGGACTTTCTCTGCAGATCTCAACTCCTTTGTCTGTTACATGCAGTTTTGTATAAGTGACCCCCCTTCTAAACCCTCTATAAGGTGCCATAAAACTAAGTGCTATGTTTACATACTTTTACTTGTGTGTGTGCAAGCACGTGAGTGCCTACATGTGCGCGTTCCCGCGTGTCTATATGAGTGCTCATGAGTGACCGTGTGCGCATACCTATGTGTGAGTGTGCACGTGAATGTAGGAGTGTAACAGCTACAAGTCCATCTCCCCTCCAGACCACAGTTATCCAGTTACAAATATTGAGACCCCCACCCAGGTATCCTCTGGGGAATTTCCACTCAACATTAACTCCTCTTTGTCTTAGTTTCACAGTCCAACTGGGGGAGGGTCTCCTAACATCTACTCCTAAGTTCATGACACAGTCAGGCCTTTATTACATTGAGGGCAGTGTCAGTGTCTCTACAATAATTCTACATTCTATCTTAACACATTTCTAAACTCTAATATAAGCTAAACATTCCTAAAAGTGCCCCTTTTTATCTGCCCTAAGGCAGATAAAACTAAACTAAATCTCTCACCATAATGTTTTCATACTGTGACTCCCCATTTCCCAAAAGTGGCAACATGGTGTCTGCCTTTGTATCAGACTCTCCCACAGCACGACTGATGAGTCTTACAAGCAAAGCTCTGATACAAGGCACACAACAACACCCACACGTCACTATTATTGCAATAAAAACAGACAAAGAAGCCATAATTGAGATGATGAAACCTTTCCATTGCCCAAAAACAGAGATCATCCATGCTTCCCGCGGGTTATCCAATCCCAAATGCTCATGCATTGTGGTGGACAACGTTCTCAGGCCTTCCAGCGCTCGGGTCACAGAGCCATCGGGAGCTGTATTATTTGGAATAAAGGTGCAACACATATCCCCAAACATCGCGCAAACGCCCCCTTTTTCTCCCAACAACATGTCTAACACCGTCCGATTTTGTACTGCCATTAAAGATGTTGGGCCCAACTGCTCAGCAAGCCCTTCAACTGCGTCCCTGGTAAGGTTCGCCAGTCTCAAGACATTATAGTGCACATAATTAATGATAGGTTTGTAGCTTAAACCTCTTCGCTGGAACGTTAAAGGCAATGTAATTACACAGCAAGCAAGACACGAAGTAGGCAAAGTCCTTTGGGTTACTCATGCATGAGGGAGGCCTGCCTGGAGCCAAGTGTCATTCCACCCACTTGACCTCCGTCAGACTCTCAGCCAGGTTCCCCATAGCACTCCTTTTATTGCGGTTACTTGAATATGCATAGGGTCATTAACATATGATGTATACATACACACAAAGAGTACCTTGCCTGTGGTTTTGTAAGTGCGTGTGTGTGTATGTGTGTGTGTGTGTGTGTGTGTGTGTGTGTGTGTGTGTGTGTGTGTGTGTGTGTGTGTGTGTGTGTAAGCTGCTGACCAAAAGGGTCATAAAGCAGGAACAACATCCTAGGTCATAAAGAGGGTAACCTCCCCACACCCAATCTATGGTTCACCCTAGATAACACAGTGAAGCCATACAAAGGACAGGAAGTTTTACCACATCAAAAGAAGCAGATCTTCCAGATAGGATGTATCTGCAATAAAACACTATAGCCCCTCACCCAGAACCTCGAGAATCTGGGGAGGGGAGAACAAAAGAATTCCTTTCAACACACAGTTAAAGTACAAATGGTAAGAATAAAAATGACAAACATTTAACAATTCACTCTAACATTTCCCTCCTGTTTTGTAATTTTTATGCTCCAAATTATTCCTATGTAGTATATTCTCAGTAATGCACCTCTTGCTTAACATTTCCAGTGCAGGCGTCATTCATACACAGGCCTCTGTCATGTCATTCATTTCAGTCATTTCATATTGTTGTAAAAGTACATAATTAACAAATGTATCAGAAATCATTTTAGTTAACAGTGATCTTATACATGGTAAAATGCATCCTATACATAAGCAAACAAATGAATTGTTACTTTAATAGTTAAAATAAGAAAGCAACACTTCAAAAACACTCCAGTTTGGTTGTGCTCCTCCGCAAGACATGTAAATCACACGTCTCTCTGCAGAGTGGTTTAAGTTCTGCAGGACGTCATAATTGTCTCTTCCAGATGTTCCCATCACTGTCCATAGGACCAGAGTCCAAATGTATGTAGAATAAACAGTCAAACATACCAGGTGGTTTTATTGCTTGTCAACATGGGTCTCATCTTCAAAGCTGCAGACCTCGTCAACACTCTAGTTTTATGGCCTCTACCAACCCCCATCACCTCACTTTAGGCCTCCTTGTCCTGTGGGGGATACATATGACTCCTCCATTGTCCATCCTCTGCAGGAAAACCCTCTGTGGAAAGGGTGCTGGATCCAGTTATCTTACTGCTGTTATGATCCCAGCAGTCTTCAGAGTGTCATCGTATGCACAGTACAGTGACACAGCATTAGGTGATGTTCATAGGAAACTGCTGTCATCACCACCATCGCTTCTGGTTCCTGTGCTTTTCACAGAATCATGATGCCATCCTTGGACTCCCCCAGCGCTGTCGATGGAGCTTGGCACGCTCCCCTCATCCTTCAGGTGCCCGTCAGTCGTCCACAATCTCCTCTGTTGGCCTCTGAAAAGCCCCCTTGGCACAGCTCTCATCCTTCGCAGCTTCATGGTCCTTGCTGTGGCTGTGGAATCTGATCTCCCAATGGGCCCCAAACAGCTCGACCTTTGACCTCAACCCCTGCCTGGGCTGTCAGCTCTGCCTGGAATGGGTTGCTTCTCACTGGGCCTCTGAAGATTTCTCAGGAGATTCCTTTCAGCAATACTTTAACTGCTGCACCTGTATTTCCTTGCTAGGAGGAAAAACTCCTAAAGCATGTCAATCATCATCAAACCACATTCTTTAGTTCAGTGAGCTTCATTTATGGACCATCAAAGCCTCATCTGAACATGGATGCACCACTTTACATAAGTTTAATACCTGTTGACTAACTGTTAATCACACAAAAATCATAAAAACATAGTTTCATGTAATTCTGGACCCCTCCTCTTGACGCATGGACACTCCCATGAGTCAACTCATCAAACCTAGATTCCTGTCCTAAAGAAAAAGGTTAGCTAGATCATGTCCCAGGCAACATCATGGCATCTCCTCTGAAGTAGCGCCGTAACCCTGCAATAAAAGATGTTAGTGTGCTTTGCACAGCAAGTCTGCTCAAAACCTGGCTCCGCCTGGAGCCTGCACACACACCATCATGGCCTGGAAAACAAGATCTGGAAGTAAAATCAAACTTCACACTTATAAACAATTGTATCATAAGTAGAAATAAACTACTCAGCATCAACAGGACAAGTATCATGTGCAGGTTTCTCAAATCAGTAAACTACAATTATTGCCATAATTTGCCTCAGACATGGATCATCCCATGTACTCAGTTAACATTAATGTAATCCACTCAGCTATCACTAGGAGCTCAGTAGTGGCCAGCTAATGAGCCCCATATCAAACTATTCCTCAAACACTGCATCTCTTAGGTGCTTTCTCATGTTACTTGTCCGTCTCTGCTGAATCCTCTACATGCACTCTTAGACAAACAAACATTAGCAACACACATGGACAATCCTGGAGGTCAGGCACAAATTGACAGGGTCCAGAGGTGCTATAAAAAGACCATAAAGTTAGCCATCCATAGCTGTGGAAAGAAGTGACACTAGTTTCAACACAGGGAATGTTTCACATGTTATTCATATCATCAAAGTAACTTTCACATTTCCCCAACAACACAGTGTAACAGCATCACCAACTCATAACCTGTAAGCACAGTTTTCTTCACACATAAACCCAGAAATCCTGTTGTAGAAAACATCAACCAGCTATCCTGGTATAAATCACATGATCAAATCACATGAAGAACTGTGATGCTGTAGAAAAGTTAGCGCTGCGCAGGTGTATACACACTTTCTCACAGTCACCTCTGTGAGCAACACAAGGTAGTGAATAACACCCCTGGTAGATGCACAGACACAGAAAGTGGCATTTAAAAGGTTAAATCGTCATGCAACCGCGATGTTGCTGTCATCTTTCTGCTCCTGTAAAAAGAAACACACTTAGATTCATCTGCACCTTTGTCAGGTGGGGGTTAACTTCGCACAGTGATGTCAGTCAGTCTGTCAGCTTCTGTCCGCTTTTACCAGTCAGTCAGTTTTATTTTCTCTCACTCATTCATTCATGCATTCATTCATTCTTTCTTTGCTGACAGTGGAAATTATTGTCGCATTTTCATTTCCACTTCTCAGCAAAATGACGTCATTTCAAAAAGAAAAGAAGAACTTTATATTGGATTCTCTCGCTTAATCCTTTTTTGGGTAGGGACCTATTTTCTAATTGTCCCATATAAGTGGCTTTCTCCAGAGCCCATTGTAATGTGGAGAAACTCACTTGCAACAATTTTCTCGACGACGCGTCGTATAGCGCTTCAGTTCTAATCGTGCAGATCTGCTCAAACAGAGATCATCAAACAAAACTTTCAGTGCACTGTGAAAGTATCAAAATAAAAAGGCCTTGTTCAGTCATGACACATGCTCCTCATCTCAGGAGGGTAAATCATACCATTAGCATGGTTTATCATACCATCATACTAATTGGCAGGCTCAACTTCACAACAAAAGAAAAATCATCAGCTAGATTAATTCAAAACCAACCATCAGCCGCACAACACACAACATAAGCCTCATGTCTCATTAGCTATGAATTTTAATCCCCAGGACTGTACTTTTTACTCATTTAGGCCACAAATTTTATTTAGTTTTCCTTTTTCCCCGTCATCATAAAACATGTGACATGTTGTCATGCATTTCGCAAAAGAAGTTTGTTATGTATTCAGAGTTGTGTATCTGGATGCAGGATTCACTCACACATCACAACAGGAAACTCAGTGTTTTAGAGTCTCCACTCTAACAAACTCCAACACATCCCATTCACTCGTGCTAGAATTCAGTCACCTTTCATTAATCTAAGAACCATCAACTAATTTGCATATCAGCTATTAACCCACTAAGTTGACAGGACAACAGAAATGCATGTTCAAAATATTATCACAAAAACAGAATTTCCCTCATACAGTAAATTACTTGTGCTGCATCAGTCAGGCAGAAAGCATCTCCCAATTTACTATATTAACAGCTAAATTTATTGTCTGATCACTGGTTGGTCAAACCAGAATCTTTTTTCCCACAAAAATTAAACTGTTGTCCTGCAACATAGTTAGTTGTCAGCATTAAATAAATTAAGCATTTGATAACAAGTGTCTGCTAAATTGACAGTATTTTAACACTGATGAGAGATAAGAAGCTGATCTTCATTGCATGTGTGTTTGTTATTAGGCAGGTTTAATCAATGTGTCTGGAGCTGCATCTCCAGCAGGGCATGTTCTTAAAGCTGCCTTTCCTACACACTCCTCTGCTATTATTTGATCCTTTCTTAACTAATGTGCTATGAGTCCACTGGTCTTTGCATCACACCAGGTGACTTGGACAAGATGATAAACAGACTCACATGCTCAAGATGGTGTCTAATCTTCATGAGCTCTCTTGTGTTTGTGTTAGTAGGGTTAATGCATGTTCTGCTTGTGTGTGTGATTTTGTATATGTTTCTTTTTGCAGTGTTTCAGATTCCTTCACAATTTTCCACTTAAGCAGTCAGTTTTCTTTTCCCCAGGTTTGCTAACCCAAACTTTTAATTTCCCACATTAAACACCAGCTTTCCTCTGTGTCCTTACTTACTCTCACTCTGTTGTCCTCTCCCACTTCAACAGTCCAACAGCCGGCAGTTCTTCTTCAGCTTTGTCCTGTGTTCCACTGTCTCTTCTTGCCATTTTCTCCAAAGTGGCAAATGTCAACCTCCAACAGTCTCCTCAGTTCTCCTCAAACGGTCTTTTCACAAGCATAGTGAAGTTGCAGCTTGTTGGAAACACAGTGTCATTCATCCAGTCAGGATGATGGTTTGCTCTTCTTCTCTGATGCTGTTTGTCCACACTGCTGCTGCTTGCTGGGACTCTTTGCTCAGGACTTTGCTGCTGTCTCTTTATCTGCCATGTTATTGCTCTTTGGAACTGCATTCCTTGTCTTCAGGGAGGAGTGAGAGCTCACTTGTGAGGATGAGGGACACATGGTGCTGTAAATAAGTTAGCCAGAAACTTGGCCTGAATGTTTCCAATGATGTTAAACTATAACTTTATTCCGACTGCTGCATGTGGAAAATGATCCGGGTCTGCTTCTCATCTGAAAGTGACAAAACTAAGACATTTCCATTATTATTATCACTGCTTAACCAACACACAAAACGCTCCTTTCTTAAAAGCAGAAAATGAGATTGTAGTTGTTCTTGGCTAATAAACACAAAACCTTTTTCCTATGATTATTTTCCGTCTACAATGTAGATTTTGTCTCCTTTTTACTCTTTTTTTCTTCTTTACACTAGCTGGTGACCTGCAGAATCACCGCTCTCACAATTGGAGACAATTACTTTTACACAGCGCACACACACACTGTGACGTCAGGCACATTCACACTCACTTTTTTCATCCTCATAAATAAACCATATGGCTGATGATATGTGCCATGGTGATCCATAAGTATGATCACAAGTTTATTTAATTATTTCTCAACCCAACAAAGCAAATAAACAAAAACATGATGCTGATGCTATGAACACTCTACACACATGAATCAAGATCCAGGAAAACTGCTGCGCATCTGAAAGAAGAAGCTGAACTCACGGATACGCTACATACTCGAGTTATCATAGTTCTCTTCCCCTTTCTTTGATGAGTTCTCAGCCAGCTCCCGATCTGATAATGTGTAGCTTGCTCATCAGCTCAGAAGAGACAGCAACACAACCTCACACAGTGGTTGCGTGCTTTGCCCACAGTGGCAAAGACTTACATATTCATATTCAACTCAGCTTCTCCATCATGTAGTTTTCAGCTGTTTCATATAGGGTCAAGCATATTAGTTGTTTTCATAGGTGTGCTCTATATCTCAACAATGGCTCATATTAGGATGACAGTTTTCAAACAGGTCAAGTGCCTCTATGCACGTAATTAGGTAAAATATTTATCTATTTTACTTCATCTCATATGTCATTGTATTGAATTTGAGCAACCTTAAGCTTAATGCAGATTACTTTTAACACTTATCCACCTCGATCAAATCTGTGGTCTGGAGCACGGCTGTTGTCGATCAGGGAAAGCTAAAAAAATAATCTAAACATGTGTGTGTATTGGCAGTTTTGACGGGTACCAATCATTTATTACAGGTGGAGTTACTCAGGCTTGCGCTTAGGACACTCTCTAGCATAGTGACCCCTTTCTCTACATGCATAGCATTTCTCCTTCCTTCTGTCGCGTTCCCACCTAAATCCCCGCGGGCCTTCACCTCTCTTATTCCTGCCCCTATTCAGCCCTCTTCCAGTCTGTCCCTGGAAAATGATTTTATCTGCTAGGGAAGCGGCGACTGCAGAGTTTTGTGACTTCTTCTGTGTTTCTTTAATTCCTTCCTGTGCACAGCGGGTGCAGTTAATGCATGTGAAGGACCGGTCAGAGTTATGATTAACATTTTGCTTCCTAATGAAATCAGCAATGGGTGGGTGAAAGCCATTCACCAGAGCATAGCTTAACTGCTGCTGATGTGGGCTGGCCTTCTCTGCACGCTCTTCAAGGCTACTGTGTTTTCTGAAAACTTCCAACATTTGAATCTCTTCCGCGACCAGTTTACGCTCATGACAATTATGAGAATATAAATGGCTCGCGCTGCCGGGAGTGAATTCTTGCATGAATGTGTCATCTCCCTGTGAGGCAGTCTTACTTGCTCGGGAACCCATGATAACAACAACCGTGTCACAGACCACGCCTGCTCCGCAGCATTCACACAAACACAGCAACACTCTTCTGGGACCCTAACCCAGTCGCGCGACTCAAAACCCAGTGAAGGGACGCTCGGGACACAAACCCAGGGCGATTTCAAAACCGGACACTCACCGGACACTTGGGCCCTTGGGCGATTTTACCAAAACCTCTCTCTCGGGACCCTAACCCAGTTCTGGGACTATAGAGTCGCTCTCTCAACTTACTCGGCGTTGCTTAGCGTGTAATATCAGCCTCGAATCCCGCCGATCGTCATTCGTCGGGGAGAGAAAACGGACAGCTCATCCACCGGCCCGATAACAAATTCTCACGTCTCGCTGACGTCAGGGTTCTCTCCTCGGTGAATGCCGACTCCAGGGATCCGACGTCGAAGGACCAATTAATGATAGGTTTGTAGCTTAAACCTCTTCGCTGGAACGTTAAAGGCAATGTGGTTACACAGCAAGCAAGACACGAAGTAGGCAAAGTTCTTTGTGTTACTCATGCATGAGGGAGGCCTGCCTGGAGCCAAGTGTCGTTCCACCTACTTGACCTCCGTCAGACTCTCAGCCAGGTTCCCTATAGCACTCCTTTTATTGCGGTTACTTGAATATGCATAGGGTCATTAACATATGATGTATACATACACACAAAGAGTACCTTGCCTGTGGTTTTGTAAGTGCGTGTGTATGTGTATGTGTGTGTGTGTGTGTAAACTGCTGACCAAAAGGGTCATAAAGCAGGAACAACATCCTAGGTCATAAAGAGGGTAACCTCCCCACACCCAATCTATGGTTCACCCTAGATAACACAGTGAAGCCATACAAAGGGCAGGAAGTTTTACCACATCAAAAGAAGCAGATCTTCCAGATAGGATGTATCTGCAATAAAACACTACAGCCCCTCACCCAGAACCTCGAGAATCTGGGGAGGGGAGAACAAAAGAATTCCTTTCAACACACAGTTAAAGTACAAATGGTAAGAATAAAAATGACAAACATTTAACAATTCACTCTAACAATTAATACGATCCAGATTCTTATTTGGAGTTACTGGAAAAAATGCAGAAATTATGGGGATATTATCAAATCCTCCAGCAATTTGGTCCGCTAACTTAAATTCATTAGGCACACCCCTAGGCACTCCAATGGCATCTATATATGTTGGTGATCCTATTGTAAGGTCAAACGATCCTGGTGACCGTTTGGCCAACACATGACGTCTCCGCCTGGCTGTCAGTTGAGCGGTGCCGGGCTTACTCAGCCGCACCCCCTTTTCACCTACTAAAACGAGAGGTGCACCTAAACATACCATAGCACAGAGACCAAAAGTCCCACTAGGAATTCTAACATACAATCTGTACCCACCACAATAATAATAGTACAAACCAGCACGTGCCCACAGGCCTATTTCAGTGCCGGTGTCTCTTGATACCTTTCCTCTGGCCAGGTACGTCACAGTGCACCAATCGGCGTTAATCTCCCCGGCCTCATGCTCATGTCTGTCAGGGAAAGACACAGTAAAATTAAAACACGTGTAGTTGGCTCTTCTTGGCGTGAAGGGACCAAGTACAGTATCATTACCTATTGGTGGAAACAAACTTGCTAATGTAGTGCAATTACCTTCAGAAACTGCCTCTCTAGTGAGTCTGAGCATGCACTCAAATCCCCACTGGTCTTCAGGATACAGAGGAGCTGGCTCTGTGAAGAGATGTGGGCGAGCAGCTGCGCACGCCACACAATCTGAAACATTCTGTTCCCTAGCATTTTGGATAAGCCAGTCTAGCCATAAATTGCTCTCACGGTAGCCAGTGGCCATTGAAATGAGCTGTTTAGGTTTTAATCTTGTATAATCTACCTCAATTATTTGTGGGCCCAATTCAGAAAGTGGCAATGGTGAGGGAGGGGTTGATACAGTTATTTCAGCCACATCAGGTGCAAAATCTCTAAAGTTAATTTTAAGCAGACCGTATGGGTCCTTCCCTGAGACGTCTACCCCTATGAATAAGTACACCACGGATTGGGCGGGCCACACAGTGTCATGCCAACGATTCAGTGAGAGGGTCAACGGGTTCTGCCCAGCTGAGAGGTCCCGCTGAAACCCAAGCTTCTGCCACGTGGTGTCCTTATAAGGGCGCCACGTGCCAGAATACTCCACTATGGTAGACCAGTAATCACACGGGCCCTTCCAATAAGTGTGATAGGGGTAGCCAAGCTTCTGATTATTACACTCTATATCTACCATTGGATTGTAACCTACCCAGACATCATATCCCCGCCATGAACTGTTTAACCCTTTACATTTAATGACAGCACAAAGGTCGAATGTATACGAGGTAGTGGACCCTTTAACATAGTCCAACTCTATACCGCCATAATAATCCAAACACTCATCTGATTTACCTGTTTCACTGCGTTTGGTTCGCTTCGCCGTGGCCTGTGATGGTGGAGTCGCCGGAGTGGATTCAGGTCTGTCTCTGGGCAATTCACTTGGAAGAAAAATCACAGTTACAATAACAACAGTCATCACTCCTAACACTACCATTTCTTTCCAATTTCCCCATAACCCCATCTTAATTTTTATCTTATCCATTTTTATCCAATATAGTTTCACTTTTCACTTGTTTTTATAAAACCACCTTTATCTTCTGGGTTGTGCGATCTTCTGTTGCTCTTCTTTCTTCGACTTCCGGGGTAGACTACCCTTCAGTCGTTGCATGGATCAGGGATTTATTCTGTCCCTGGGCTGGGATCCATGTGGGGGGTCTCAGCCGAGTTCCCCCTTTTTTTCTTTTGCAAAGAGCCTCTCCGACCTCTTAGGCTCTTCTGCTACAGCACACTGGCTCCAGTGGTACCAGGTTTCACCTTTCCCTCTCAGCTGAACTGCGTGTGAGGTCCTGGTCCCCACCTCGAACGGACCTGTCCACCTGGGCTCGTTCCACTTTCGTTTGTAGACCTTCAGCCACACCCACTTCGCCTCTGGCACCGTCTGCTCCTGTCCTTGGCCCGCCGTCACCTGTGATGTAAAACTTAAGACAAGAGCTTTTAGTGCTTTAAACTGCTTTAAATGTTCAAATGTAGGCATTTCTTGTCTTAAAGCTGGCACCCCTGCAGTGGGTCCAGGAAATTGTCTCCCGGTAAACAACTCATAAGGAGTAAACCCGGTGGAGTGATTTACTGAGCATATAATGCTCATGAGCGCTATTGGTAACGCATCAACCCAATCCATTTTGGTCTGTGCACAGATCTTGGCCAATTTATTTTTTAAGTTTTGATTCATTCGCTCAACCTTACCTTGAGACTGTGGATGATAAACGGTCCCAAACCTGTGTTGCAACCCTAGCATGGATTCCACTTCCTGCAAATGTTTATTCTTAAAATGTGTCCCATTATCTGATCTAATTCTCTCTGGGAATCCATGCCAGGGAATGTAATGATTTATCAAACACTTAATGACTGTTGTGCTGTCTTCTCTCCAGGCTGGCCACGCCTCTGGCCACCCTGTCAAAGTATCCACACATACCAGCAGGTATCTAAAGCCCCTCGCTGGTGTCACCATGTCTGTGTAATCAATCACTATTTCCTGCCCCGGCCTCTGGACCAGGGGAAACTTATCCATCTCCGGCTTCACTGTAGGTTTAGGATTGTGTTGGCCACAGATAAGGCAGGTTTGCACATGCTCCCTCAACATGTCCTTCAGGAATGGGTGCCACCAATGACAGAGATTCCTCTCCATCTGGGCCACACCCACATGCCCAAGGCCATGAGCTTCTCTGATCTTTTTCTCTGCCAAATCTGCCGTCAACACTGGTCTTCCATCTGGCCTCCTCCAAATGTTGCTTACCTTTATGGCTCCTCTCTCCTTCCAGAGTGACTTTTCTTCTGGAGAGGCCTTCTGCTGTTCTTTTATGATCTCTTCGCGTTCCAGCCCTGGATTTTCTTCCCAATCTATTCCCATACTTACCATTTGTCTGATCCCCGTGTAGCCAACCACCTTTTTGGCTGCTTCATCCGCTGCTCGATTACCTCGAGCAACCCAAGTGGCGGAATCATCATGCCCCTTGCACTTTATTATTGCCACCTCCAGGGGTCCTTCCAGGGTCTCTTCCAGCGCCTTCATCTCCTTCTTATGTTTGATTGGTTGTTGATTGGTAGTGAGGAATCCAGCTCTCTTCCACTGACTCAGCTCCACATGTGCAGCTCCAAAGGCATAGGCTGAATCAGTGTAAATGTTTATCTTCTTTCCTTGAGCATATTTAAGGGCTTCAATCAGTGCAATCACCTCTGCTCCCTGTGCTGACTGCTGCCCTTCCAACTTTGCTGCTTTGACCACCTCCAGCTGCTCCCCCCTTTTACTTACCACTGCATAGCCTGCCTTGAGCCCCTCCTTCTCATCCCTAAAGCAGCAGCCATCTGTGAAGAGATCCTCTGCTCCTTCCATGGCTTCCGCTTTGAGATCTGGTCTTGTCTTCTCTTCTTTCCAGACCGCCTGAGCCCAGTCGTGCGGTTCCCCTGACCCCATTTGGTCTGCCATGTTTATCCCTTCATGTGTAAAAGTCAAATTTGGGGCCTCCAGCACTTTGCTGAGCCTCTGTTGTCTAAGTGGGGTCATGGTGAAGGCCTGTGAGTTAACATAAGCCACCACACTGTGTGTTGTTAAAACTCTCAGTGGGTGTCCTCTAACTATATGTGCTACTTTCTGGATGGCCTTTGCCACTCCAGCTACATGCTGAGTGCATGTAGGGTGCCTTTTCTCCATGTTGTCTAAGCATACACTGATGTACATCAAAACCTGTCTACCTCCCCCTTTTTTCTGAAACAAAACACCATTCACCACCCCTTTTGTTTCAGAAACATCTAAGAAGAAGTCCCTGTTGTAATCTGGCACAGCTAAATCTACTGCTCGAGAAAGGTCCTGTTTCAGAGAAATAAAGCATTGTTCAGCTTCAGTCGTCCAGTTCAACTTAGCAGCCAGGTCTCTCATTCCATGCTGCTTCACCAAGTCACACAACGGCTTAGTGCGGCCCACATAATCTGGAATGTACTGCCGACTGTAGCCTGTGAGACCTAAAAAGGAAAGCATCTCTTTAACAGTCTCTGGTCGTGGGTGGGAGAGAATGGCACTTCTATGAGCAGCCATCATCCCCACCATATGCTGTTTCACCTCTCGCCCTTAAAAAGTCACCTGTGGTCTCACCAACTGTAATTTGTCTTTACTCACTTTAAAGCCCGCCTCTGCCAGTCTCCTGAGCACGGTCATGGTGGCCTGAAAGCAAGCGTCTGCCGTGGGAGCGGTGATCAGGAGGTCGTCAACATATTGAACCAGAGTGCAGCCAGCCGGCATCACACACGGTTCCAACGTCTGCTTCAACACCTGGTTAAAAATTCCCGGTGACAGAGCAAATCCCTGTGGCAACCGAGTATACCTTAACTGTTGACCCCTGTAAGAGAAAGAAAACACATCACGCAGAGAGTGGTGCAAAGGTAAGCAAAAGAAAGCATTTGCCAGGTCAATGCATGTAAACCAACGCTGATCTGGGGAGAGATTTGTCAATGCACTAAATGGATTAGGAACTGGCACAGTTTTAGTTTTCAGAATAGCATTAATGGCCCGCAAATCATGAGCCATACGATATTTACCTGTGCCATGCTTTTCCACTGGCAAAATAGGCGTGTTCCATTGAGACGTGGAAGGCTCCAACACCCCCACCTTTAACAGCCCCTCAATAGTTTCTGCAATGCCGTCCTCTGCCTGTGGTGAATGTCGGTACTGCGGACGCCATATTGGAATGTCAGATTTAAGTTCAAAGGTCACAGGTGAACAGGTGGTTAAGCCAACATCTGTAGGCCCCTGTGACCACAGTGTGTGAGGCAACTGTGAGAGGCCTTTAACAGCCTCTGGATGATCTGTCAGTTCTCTGCCATGTGTCCTACGAATGTGACGATGTTCCAATATAGTATCATCTGTGTGGGATGTTGAAATTCTATATCGGAACCAGCTCTTTTGTTCCTCCGACAAATGGACCAGGGCTGCAACCCCCTGCGGTCCAACATAAATATCTCTGGTAGAGACCTGCCATGCCTTCCCCTCCAGGAATTCATGGAACAGATCTTCATACCACTCAGTATTTTCGCGATCATAAAAGAGTGTCACGTGGTATGGGTCAATGGGTGGAGCATACACGTCCAGGGCCATGATCCAGGGCCGCCAGAGTTGGAAGTGTGCCAGGATGCCGTTAGAGGTCGTCAGCCGGGCCCAATAAATTTCTGCTGTACGATCAATGTCCTCAGACAGCAGCCACTGTCCTCTCGTACTTGTGGCCACACAAGGAAGCTGTGTGCCATCCTTCAGAGTCACTGTTAAACCATCAGGCCCACACATGATCACAGCTCCCAGTTTGATGAGCAGGTCTCACCCCATGAAGTTCACAGGCACCTGCGCTGAAATGACATATGGATGAGCCACTGCTTGCTTTCCAATTTCAGTCTTTAAAGGAACAGTCACTGGCAATGTCATTGGAACCCCAGAAAAGCTGATCACGCTGACCTCGTCCCCAGATAATTTAGTGTTATCAGGAACTTCTTGGATGGTTGAATAAGTAGCTCCTGTATCAACAAGGAACGGCAGAGTCAGTCCATTCACCGTCAGTGAGAGTAGGGGGTCTGCCTTTCCCCCCTCTCCTCGGCCTCCCTGTGGGGTGTGTCACTGCTGCCAGTCCTGGCTGCCCCAGCCGGCCTCCCAGGTCGGCATTTGGGGTCTTGGTCCGGGGATCATGTGTGGGTTTGGAGCCTGATAGTATGGACCACCCCTTCCTGCTTGAGGCGGGCCCATTTGCTGCTGTATTTGTGGCTGCTGTGGACAGTCTTTGGCCCAGTGCCCAGGCTGATAACACATCCAACAGACACCTCTAGGCCCACGACCTGCTCCAGGCACACCCCTTCCATAGCCCAAGCGCCCCTCACACCCACCGGGCCACCACGGCCTCTTGCTCTTCCTCTACCGGCCCACACATTACCTCCCCAGCTGGCCATGGGTGCACTCTGCAAACCATCATAATGTGTCCAGGGATTCATTGGAGAAATATTTGGGTTAAATTCAGGCCTTTTAGGCTCAGGAGGGCAGTCTTGAGCTACCATCACTTTTGGTGAATCAGTTAATTTGTTCTCTTTTTTCTTTTCACTCACCTTCTGTCTCGCTTCTCCCAAGTTCAGCTTAAGCAATTGTTCCTGAAGCTCCTCCACCTCCCCTTTTTTCTTATCTTTATCTTGCTTATATTTATCCAAATAATGCACCAAATGTCTCTCCCAGCGATGTGCATCTGCCCCTTCTAAATATTGTTGACGCACAGCATTCCCAATCTGCTCCTGCACTCTGAAAAAGGGTGTGGAGTCCGGTCTAGTGGTGACAGCTGCCAGTACCTGGATTTCCTCCAGCACAGTGACTGTCATACACCGACCAGCTATGGCTCGAAAATCTCCCAAGGCGAGCTGTGTGCCTGATGTCACTTTGTCAAGTTGTCTCAGCCAACCCGCCCCTCCATCAATGATGGGTGGGAGCATCTGAACTAGGGCTGTAACATCCCCTACTCCATATGGGTTATATCTTCTCTCACCCCCTGCTGTGACCACTAGGGGCATTTCTAATGCAGAACTGGGATATCCCATGACCCCCTTCTGGAGGTTTTCCGCCGCTTTCATTTGACTTCTTCTCATCATCGGATGCTCTCCACGCTCTCCTCCACTTTGAAGCCATTGCTCCTCCATCTCCTCTCGCTCTTTTCGAGATCCAAACGCGTGCCGTCTTCTTGAGTCATCTTCATCCCCTCCTGCACTCTGAATCACACTATATTCATCTATGTCCTCTTCCAGAGTGCCCTGAATCAATCCATCCCAGGAGTCAACACCTCTTACTTTAGGTAATTGCACCTTGAGATGCACCTTTTTTCTCACATCTGAAAACGGGACAGCTCTCCCTTCAGCTTCTCCCTTTTGCTTTTTCAGTTTGTCAGTCAGTTCTTCTTCCTCAAGTCGTTTGCAAATCATCTCCACCAATCTCTCTGCCTCTCCGGCTGATAGTTCCGGAGGAGACCTAGCTGTTGCTCGTGCTGGACTGGACCGTTCTTCTTCTCCTTCCTCGTCCTCCTCCTCTTTATGATCCACATGGGTCTGGACCTGAGCAGCAGGTGGCGCTGTCTTTTCAGGTTCTATTGTTATCATTTGTTGCTGCGGCCTTGGGCGGTGCTGCTCCTCATACTCACACTCAGCCTGCCCTCCAGTTAGTTGCAGCACCACGCCATCTTCATTCTCCATGCTGCCATCCTTAATGCTCAACATAGGATAATTACCGAAATATGGAGGAGGACATACTGAAAAAAGAGGAGCCATGGGCTGGGGATGTGGAAGACAATCAAGTCTCAACTTACCTTCCTCTTCCACAGATTCCCTCATCCAGTGCTCCAATCCTTGGCAGCTGATTCCCCATGCAGCCAGCCAGGCTCGTTTCTCCTCCTCCTCCTTTATTCGGTCCTTAACTCCCCTCCTCTCCAAGATATTTGCTCCATCCAACTCTCTCCTGAGTTTCTCCTCCTTCTCCTCAGATGCCTTGGCCGCTTCCAACAAAACCTTTGCAAGAGAACATCGCATGTCACCTTTTATTCCAGCTTGATCACATACACTCATTATTTCCTTCCCCATTTCCAGTATTTTACCATTCTTACCTGTTAGATGTCCTGTCATGGTGATCTTCAATGCTTCCCCTAATTTCTCTTTTTGCTTATCAACAGTTTTCCGTTGCATTTCTCCCTCTGTTGGACTCCTCACTCCTTCTCTAATAATCTCCTCTTGTTCAGCCATTATCTTAACTCACCTGAAAGTCCCTTTACTTACCACCAGATGTCGCGTTTGTTTTTGTCGGGACCCTGCGAGCTCCAGTATTACTCCTCCTTCGTTTCACCTATGAGCCCACCCCTTAAGGCTGGCACTCACACACCTTCTACTTCTCACAGTCCCCTTCACAACTCACTGCAGGAAACTTCCTCCTCTGTTGATCCAGAAGAGCACCCTGGTCAGCACCAAGAGCGGGTGCCGTCCGCTCACACCTCACAAACTAGGACAATTAGGCTCACAATCGTCAGATCGCGCCACATTTGCCTCACGAATTATTCAAACTGCGCCACGGACTGGATACCGCAGTTTCTCTTCCCCATAAAAAATAAAACCAAATTAAACCCCCCAATTGACTTCACAGTTTGCAACAATTCGCGACACGGCCTCCTGTCGCAATTTCTGCACACCACAAACACACACTTTTAGACACAAATTCTTTTTGTTACTTTGACTCCCGTACTTCAGACGAGACACAGACTCTAACTGCGCTTTCACACCCACTACACAGTCCTCCTTCTGCATCAGGCACTGCTTCAACTCAGCTCGGAATCTAACCGGCGAAAGCAACCGATCCTGGTTTTATGCATACTTCAGACTATGACAGGGACCTCTCCCCGACTTAGTTATTTAAGGAGCCACGAATCCCCAGGTCACCACCCTGGATCTCCTGCCCTCACAGGTCTTCCCCCCGCGTCCAGAGGGAAGTGGGGTAACCAAACCCGTGACACACACGGCTTTCACCGGTGACGAGGCTTTTCAGCCCCACTTTCTAGCTAATAGTAACACACGTTTCCTGCTTTAACGCACGGGGACGGATCACACACCGCCACGGATGAAACACCAATTCTATTAATTACTCACTAAGACAGATCAAACACCGTTCCTTTTACCTACTGAGTGAATTTACACTGAGATACGCTCGACTTAGCGAACAGATAATTTAGACTTTATTCAATATGCACACTTCGAAAATAAACAGGTGGTGCTTACCTTTTAAATGATCGAGCCGGCTCTCTGTTTGCCTCGTTTTCACGATCTCAGCTCTGCCAATTCGTCCTCTCTGGGCCTCGAGCGAATCCCAGGGTTTCGGCACCAAAACTGTTGCAAAAAGCAGTTTCACCCCGGTTCGTATATTTACCATTTACCATTCGTATATTCGTCAGGACTCCAGAAAGAACACTGGGACTCAGTAGTCAGTAGACTGACTAGTAGTCAGTAGTCAATTAACAATACTTTTATTAATACACATTTATTGATTACACCTTCTAGAAGGGAGACTCTCTCCCGGACTTTCTCTGCAGATCTCAACTCCTTTGTCTGTTACATGCAGTTTTGTATAAGACCCTCTACAAGGTGCCATAAAACTAAGTGCTATGTTTACATACTTTTACTTGTGTGTGTGCGAGCACATGAATGCCTACATGTGCGCGTTCCCGCGTGTCTATATGAGTGCTCGTGAGTGACCGTGTGCGCATACCTATGTGTGAGTGTGCACGTGAGTGTAGGAGTGTAACAGCTACAAGTCCATCTCCCCTCCAGACCACAGTTATCCAGTTACAAATATTGAGACCCCCACCCAGGTATCCTCTGGGGAATTTCCACTCAACATTAACTCCTCTTTGTCTTAGTTTCACAGTCCAACTGGGGGAGGGTCTCCTAACATCTACTCCTAAGTTCATGACACACTCAGGCCTTTATTACATTGAGGGCAGTGTCAGTGTCTCTACAATAATTCTACATTCTATCTTAACACATTTCTAAACTCTAATATAAGCTAAACATTCCTAAAACTGTACTTTGACTGAAACTTCACTGTGATATTTGTATGTCTGCAGCAGCAGCAGTAATGACAGAGAAATCATTTCTTCACATTTGACTTCAAATGTCACAAATCGAATATTTAAAGTCCATTTTGTGGCTTTGATGAGTTGAATCAATGATTTGGATCATTGATTAGAGATCATACAGTTAAATGCACATTAGAAATGGTCCAGCAGTACGACAGCTAACATTTGAATGATTCCACTGTGAGCGACCATCTTTGAACAGAGGCGGTGGTTTACGACACCAACTGTCTGCCATCTATAATCCAGTTTTGAGTTCCCTTCCCAGACGCCTTAATGCCCACTCACATCCTGGGCCATCTGACCTCAGGAATTCACATGACAAGGTGGGGCCAGGTTTCACAATGAGCTCACCCGAAACCCTGGCTGATTAGATCCCACACCGGCTTTCACACCTTGGCTCATGTGATTAGAGGATCATCAGGGGGTCCTTTGTCCCTCCTTGGGGGGATACTCCCACTGGGTTTAAATCTGGGACTCTCGGCCATTTGACCTTAGAACTGAAGAAGCTTCTTGGATGAGAGGTGAAACGTCTTCAAGACACTCAAAGTCCAGACGCTTTCCTTTGCAAACTCCTTTGACTACGATGACCTGGATGACTGAGAACCTTCACAGACATATCCACTGTGAAAGTTTCACATGAATTGTGGGTAACATGCAATAATGTTTGCGCTAACATAAGATCTAAACACAGACTGAACAGCTGATTGAGGACATTTATAATCTGACCTCACATAAACACACGTTCATCAATGAATTATTGTCAAAGTTTATCATCTGCAGTCTCTCATGTAGAGTCCACTCTGCTCCACCTCAGTCTGCAGCTCTGCCTCCTTAGCCCTGAACCCGTCTGATTGGCTGCTCTGGTCTCACTTCTTTCTGTATTTTTTCACATTGGTTCTCCACAATCTGGACTCTGTTCAGCTTTGTGTGTCGTTTTAGGAGTGATACACTTCCTGTTGTTAGGCCTGTGATATGTCTTAATGTCTGCTGGTGGACAGGAACTATTTTTTGTAGTGGCACAAATCATTTGTGTGCTATCTTATTGTTGTTCTTATCTTATCGAACCTGATTGTTGTGGAAACACTTTAAATTATTTGTACAGATAATACCTGAGTTTGCTTCATTTCATGTAAAGCTTGTTTTAGATTTGGTGTTTGGAAAGATTTTGGACATGAACAGTTTCTCTAAGTTCTAAAAATGATTCATTAAACATGTTTGTGGTTTTCATAGTAAAAATCAGACTTTTCTACTGTCAGCTGGGAGGACTTCAGTGAGCCTCCAAACATGGCTGCTGCTTAGTTTTCCACACATCTGTACACTGAGTGAAGTTTGATGGCTTTATTATCCACGCTGTGACACATGGCAGCTGTCAGAGCAGAACACATGAAGTCAGCAGGTGTTTAAACTCGGCTTCTGCTTCCTCTGAAGGTCCATGACATCACAGCAAGGTCATGAAGGCCGTCCAGAATCCCAGGCTCCCACAAACGTGTCCTCCTTCTCCCTGGATTTGAAGGACAGGTAGGCCCACCCTATCCCAGGATGCATTGCAGCGTGGTGGTGGAACATATATTTGGGTCCAGAGATGGAGCAGCGGTCTCTCTCTCTCTGAGTCTTTGAGGCTGTTTTCTGTTTGAGTCTGGCTTCACTTCAGTCTAATTTAGCAGCTGTGACATCAGAGATTGTAGGGGAGGAAGAGCCACACCCACAGGTGAGTTTCCCACCCAGAAACAGAGCATGAACATCACCTCTGTCTGCGCTGTGTTGGTCACAAGCTTTGTTCTGGGCTTTTAAGAGGAGGGTGGAGCTTGTGAGTGATGAAGCTCAGAGCTGTGTTTGCACATGCTCAGTGTGACAGGATGTTGGCTGCTGTGTTTGCACATGCTCAGTGTGACAGGATATTGGCTGCTCTGAAAGCTGAATGCTCTCTGGTTAGAAGTGATGTCACACATTAGCATCACTGTGCTCGCTCTCTGTCAGAGTACCAGGGCCTCGCTTTGACCACATGACACAGCATGATGTGTGCGCTGTAAACAGGAAGCAGAGGAGCAGGACTGAGGTAAACCTCTGAGGGATCAAACTGACACTGAGCTCCAGATGTTTCCACATGTTTCTGCTCTGCGTGTGTTTGATGATTATTTCAGGTATAGATGATGGAATATGACCAGTCTGATGTCAGCCTGCGACATGTTTGATCTCAAAGAAGGAGCAGCATCCTCTCTCCAACCTGTTTCTCCATCTTCTACAACACCTGATTCATTCCAGTTTCTCTGCTTTCACTTTGATTCATGTCAACATGAAGCCTGAACGTCTGTGATGAACACACTATCAGCATCACTGACATATTTCATCATTTAAAAACACTTCCTGTCACTGTGGTGGTTACAGTGACATCATGCAGTTTGTGTTTTGACCTCCAGAGGGCGACAAATCAGCACAGACAGAGAGCTCCATTCAAACTTTGCTGCCATCAGGAATAATTATTCAAATATAATCATCAGTGTTTGAGCAGTTATGATATCAGGGACAATCTAGACATGTGTGACAATACTGAACATGTCACATGACACACCTTAAACATCATGTGATCCACTCTCAGTCTGCACTTTCATTCATGACTTCAACAGGTTGAAATGAGCTTTGAAGAAACATTCAGTGAAATAAATCTTGCATCACAGGATTCATGTGAGCAGCAGATGAACTTTGTACCAACAACATCTTCAATAACAGAGTCTGAATGAAGCTCAGGTGTTGATGCTGCTCACTGATTGGACGGTTGGTTTCCGCTCTGCTCTCAGTCTTTACTGCACAAGTGAAGGTAGAAAGTGTGACTGGATCTATAGACTGGAAACAGAGAAACATGCTGAACACACTGATCCCAGATCAGCTCTGCTGTATTTGTAACATGAACATTTCTGCTGCAAAGCTTCAAATGTTCAGCATGTTTCTCTGTTTCCAGTCTATAGATCCAGTCTGGATCTATAGACTGGATCTATAGACTGGAAACAGAGAAACATGCTGAACATTTGAAGCTTTGCAGCAGAAATGTTCATGTTACAAATACAGCAGAGCTGATCTGGGATCAGTGTGTTCACACCTGCAGCTACAACAAGGTTTCATGTCTTCACACGTCAGCATGTGAACTTTACTCTGACTCAGTCTGAGCAGTCAGACGGCATATTTTTAAAGTTAACACATCAGCACACACAGCTGAGCCCCTCCCACCTGTGCTGAGCTTCAGGTAGAGTCCCGCCTCCTTCCAGGAAGCAGCTCACCTGTGTGTCCGTGTTTAGTGTCCAGGTGTGGAGTGGAGCTTGTTGTTGGTGTGTGAAGAAACTGTAAGTTTGCTTTGTTTCCTCCTTTAACAGTTTGTCTTTGTATTCATGGAAACAGCACAAGCTAAAAAAGTCACAAGTTAGTCTTTTACCTACATGTAGTTCATAGTTTATAGATGTCTGACTCTGCTTTAAAATACTGCGTCATAAAATGTCCGCTTTGTTCACATCCATAAACGGGTTTGACAGGTTTTACATTTCGAACATAAACTCACTGCTTTTGGTTAATGACAAAAACTATTTAAGCGATCAATTTTTTATATTCCTTTTTAATAAAACTCACAAGTTTCTTGTTAGGCATAGTATTTATACTATATTCTGAGTTTTAAAATAATACAATACTTATTTAAAGTCATTGGTTTTTGCAAAGTGCCGAGTTACAAATGTTATTCAGTCTCTATCTGTGAAATAATCTGTGAATCAAGGAACATGAACATGAACACTTCTGAGAAAATGATATTTTTTTGTTCAACTATTTACAGGGCCTTGAATATAAAAGCTGAGAGTCGTTAAGCTCTCCTTAACTGAAAAACTGTAACATAAATATGTTTTTGCTGAACAGCAAGTAAAAGTGCCCTATTGTCTAAAAGTAAATCCCTGATGCCAATTGTAAGGTTTATATTGTTGATTGTTATTTATGCTTAGAAATATTTACTCATATATGCTTAGAGTTTGATAATCGATTGCATAATGATAGAGGTTTGATCCATAGTAGTCTGCAAAGACTCTGTGTGCCTTCCAGAGTGCTCTGGCATGCACACACAGCTTGGGGTCATGTTGTGTGTGCTTTAAAACTTTGTTTTATGGTAATATTAAATCCAGTTCTTTGTATTCCTTAACGGCCAAGAAAGTGGTCTAACTTAAAAAATGATCTTTAATTTTACATTTTCTGGAAAATGGAGACTGAGCAAGCACATAGACACGCCAGCCGAAGTCTGGGGGATCAGGAGCGCGTCTCGCTATATATTTTGCAGCACGTCACACATAGTTTCGATACAAACAAAACCTTATATGGTACAAGTTCCTCTTTTCTTTGTGTGAAATTTCCAGTGGAGCTTTGTACTTCCTCTTTCTAAAGTCTGTTGCCAGGGCAACTTGTCACCCTTAACCTAGTCTTGTCTCCTCTGAGCTCAGTTTCTAAAGGCCTCTCATATTAAAATACATAAAACAATATAATCAGAAAATAAGAATTAAGAATATATATTTAAATCCCAACAATAGCTGGACTGCAGGTTTAGGGAAGTTGTTTATGGGGTCATATCTTGACCCCCACACATACAAACACATCTGTGTTTGTATGTGATGTTGGCGCTCGTCCAGTTCTCTCCCTCATGCACGAGAAACACAAAGAGCTCTGCTTGGTGTTTAAAGCTTTTTGTTATTGTAGTTGAATTGTCTTTTTCCAGTGAGGGGTTGTGCGAGGCAGACACATCACCAATCATCATCTTTATGCTGGCATTATGTCCTGTTTATGCTCTCAGTAAAGTATGTTTGAAAAGAAAACAAAGTCAAGTCATGCAGAAGGTTGAAGAGTGGTACAATATTCATGTTGTTTATCACAATGAAAAAATAAATGCACTTTATTGATAATCCACAAGTTGCAGACTTAAAGAAATATCATTCTATTTTTAATAAAAGTTGAAACTGCTCAGAGAAAAAAGGGAGATATAACATACATTTAACTCTGACAACACAAAGATAAAAAGTTACAAAATAATTTGAAAATCTCCCTCCTCCCACTTCTCACCTGTCCTACAGTTCTTTTTTATGTCATAACACAACCATTAGCAAAAACATGACCCAAGCAAATAATTTCATTTCATGGGTGCAATTGAATTCCTTGCACATAAATGCAACAACTCAGCAGCCGCACTCACAAAGAAGCCATTGCACCTACAACACCGTCTTGGAGGCGGAGCCCAAAGAGCAGCTAGCAGTTACAGTATGAACTCTCTGTAAGCAGTCAGCTTGGTCCTGGGCACTTACTGAAATGAAAGCTGTGTCTCAGATGGATGTTAGTCCAACACATCAGACACGACCTCTGCAGCTCTCAGCTGATGTGCACATGAATGATTTGTGTTTCCTCTGCAGGTGAAGGTAGAAAGTGTGTGTGAGCTGATGTGAATCGAGCAGCATGGATCAGTGTGAGGACAGAGAGGAGGGAGTCCCTCCCTCTAAAAGCACTCTGTGTGGGGAACATGAGAGCCAGACCAAAGCTCAGAGGTGAGATGACCATCTCTAACTGTCCATGACTCCTCTCCATGTCACAGCTCAGCACTCACATCCCTGCTCCATCATTATTCACAGGAACCCACCTGGACCTCCACCCAGTTGTGTGTCCTTACAGAGTGACCGGTCCAAACCATTCATCATTCATTTTCAAGCCCAGCCTCTGTCTCCTGCAGAGAGGTGATGTGTGTGTAAATGTTGTTGTGACTCAGTGTTTATAAATAAATCATCATGCTTAATGTCAGCTCAGCTCTTTTTCACACACATTTCTATGTTGATGTGTGAAGCGGTGTGTGTTGGGGTAGGGCTCCAGCATATTTTCTTCAATAACTGATATTAGGATATATTAGCTTTTTTTAAAAGAAATTTGAAATAAACAAAGCAGCAAACTATTTCTCCAGGCTAAACAATGATCCTATAAATTTGTGACACGCAATTTCTTCTCCAGCTTACGAGTTATCTGCTTTAGGCTACGTGTTTGAGAATTATACCACGGAGTCAGGTACTTGAGGCCTTAGTTTTCACAGGAGCTACAGTATCCAGAGTCGTACGTAGTGAGGAGGTAAAATTATTAACAAGATAATCGACCTCTGTTGGAGTAGTGTTCAGATAGCTGCTCTGCTCTGTGTTGGTACAGGGCATTGAATATGATAACAGTGGGTGGATTATATTCTTAAACTTAGTTACAGCGCTTTCAGAAAGACATCTACTGTGATAAAGTCTACTCTCCACTGCTGTGTAATCAATTATTGTAAATGTTATTAGGAAATGATCAGACAGGAGAGGGTTTTCAGGAAACACTGTTAAATGTTCAGTTTCTATGCCATATGTTAAAACAAGATCTAGAGTGTGATTAAAGTGGAGTTCTTTTTTTTAATTTTCCAATTAGGGTTGCCAAGGCTAAGAGTCTGGCTTTTAAATGAATAAAACCTTTTAGGGTCTTTGGTTGGTTAATAAGTTGGATTTAAAGAGTTCTGAACTTTACCTTACTTGATGATTTTAACTGCTTGTGTGTATCACAGGTGCTAATTCATTTAAGCAATTCAGGTAGGTCGCTGTGGTCTGCTCTCAGATCCACTAGCCACTGAGCATTGCCACTGAGCATGGGTTTGCTTCCTTCTCCCATATGCTCTTCCAGTATTGCTCCATCTCCAGCCTTGGTGGTGCTTTTTCATATTGTTCCCCTGCCACTGAGAGTACACCTTGGCTGATTCTGTGGAGAACAGCTGGTTCTTTGTCCTGCCTTTACTCTTTTTGGCCTACTCTTCAAGTGGCTGGCCAGTGCTGTGAGTCATTGCTTGGCAGCTACTTCTTAGGCACCTTTGTTGTTGCACCTCGTCAATCTCTAGCTGTGAGAGCAGTCCCTTCTTCTAAATGTTGGAAAACTGAGCTACTAGTTGTTTGTCATCGGGTTTAGAGTACAGTCTGACAGGAAAGCTGTGACACTTTTTACATTCATTAATGTTAGCTGGTTAGAGATTATGCTGGAGGAGAAGCTGCTCACCTTGGATATGTTTCTGGTTCTGCAGACAGTGCATCTGCTCATACTGGGACCAGTCTGCTGCATCAGGAGACTCCTCCTGTCCCCAGTGTGGAGAAAGACCCAGAACCAGAGCTGGACTGCAGACAGCCAGTCAGAGCAGCTGTGTACAAAGTAAGACTGAACATCTGTCTGCTGATGGACTCATTTCTGAAAACTGGACTTCTTGTTGTTGTTCAGACACTGAAGAGTTTTCTTTCTCTTTAGTCTCATTGTTTTTCTTTCTTTCAGCAGATGTTGGTCTGCAGGAGGTTTTAGATGAACATAAGATCAGTCTGAGGAGGAGATGTGAACGTGTGACTGAAGGAAGTGATGAAACAGGAAGTAGAACCCTCCTCAACACCATCTACACTGAGCTCTACATCACAGAGGGACAGAGTGAAGAGGTTCATACCCAACATGAGGTGAGGCAGCTGGAGACAGCTTCCAAGATGGTCGCCCTCCATGAGGCTCCAATCAGGTGCCAGGACATCTTTAAAGCCTTACCTGACCAACAGAGACCCATCAGAGTGGTTCTGACCAACGGCGTGGCTGGTGTTGGAAAAACCTTCTCAGTGCAGAAGTTCACTCTGGACTGGGCAGAGGGCTTGGAGAACCAACATGTCAGTGTGGTGGTTCTGCTTTCATTCAGGGAGCTGAACCTGATCAGAGATAAGCAGTACAGTCTTCTGGAGCTGCTCCATGTTTTCCATCCAACATTACAGAAGGTCACAGCAGAGAAGCTGGCTGTCTCTCAGCTTTTGTTCATCTTTGACGGCCTGGATGAAAGCAGACTTTCATTGGATTTCACCAACAGGAAGCTGCTGTCTGATGTCACACAGAAGTCATCAGTCAGCGAGCTGCTGACAAACCTCATCCAGGGGAATCTGCTTCCCTCGGCTCTCGTCTGGATAACTTCCCGACCTGCAGCAGCCAATCAGATCCCTCCTACATGTGTTGACAGGCTAACAGAAGTACGAGGCTTCACTGACGCCCAGAAGGAGGAGTACTTCAGGAGGAGGTTCAGTGATGAAGAGCTGTCCAGCAGAATCATCTCCCACACGAAGACATCCAGGAGCCTCCACATCATGTGTAGTATCCCAGTCTTCTGCTGGATCACTGCTACAGTTCTGGAGCACATGTTGACTACAGAGCAGAGAGGAGAGCTGCCCAAGACCCTGACTGACATGTACTCATACTTCCTGCTGGTTCAGACAAAGAGGAAGAAGAACAAGTACCATGAGGGACATGAGACGAGTCCACAGGAGCTGACGGAGGCTGACAGGGAAGTTCTTCTGAAGCTGGGGAGGCTGGCGTTTGAACATCTGGAGAAAGGAAACATCATGTTCTACCAAGAAGACCTGGAGCAGTGTGGTCTGGATGTCACAGAGGCCTCGGTGTACTCAGGAGTTTGTACAGAGATCCTCAAAAGAGAGTGTGTGATCTTCCAGAAACCAGTCTACTGCTTTGTTCATCTGAGCATTCAGGAGTTTCTGGCTGCAGTCTACATGTTCCACTGTCACAACAACAGCAAGACAGAGGTGCTGGAGGACTTCCTGGGATATAATTGTAGTCATTCTGACTTTAATTTTCGCTATTACGATTATTCTAATTTAGTCATAGATCAGGGTTGTCACATTAAACTATCTTTGAGTGAATCCTCTGTGGATGAGTTTCTAAAGAGAGTCATGGAGAAATCCCTCCAGAGTAAAAATGGCCACCTGGACCTGTTTGTTCGCTTCCTTCATGGCCTCTGTCTGGAGTCCAACCAGAGACTCTTAGGAGGTCTGCTGGGTCAGACAGAGATCAGTCCAGAAACCATCCAGAGAGTCATCATCAACTTGAAGAAATTCAACAATGATGAAATCTCTCCTGACAGAAGCATCAACATCTTCCACTGTCTGATGGAGATGAAAGACCTCACAGTACATCAGGAGATCCAAGAGTTCCTGAAGTCAGAGAACAGATCAAAGTTACTCTATATGATCCACTGCTCTGCTCTGGCCTTCATGCTGCAGATGTCAGAGGAGGTTCTGGATGAGTTGGACCTTCAGAAGTACAACACATCAGAGCGGGGACGACTGAGACTGATTCCAGCTGTGAGGAACTGCAGAAAGGCTCGGTGAGTCCAGATGTGATCATTAACATCATTAATTAGTGTAGATTAGTAGTTTAGTTCTTCAGATATACACAGTACTAAACGACTCTCATTAGTTTGAGTTTCTCAGATAAAATGATGTTTTGTGTTGATCAGGAAATGTGTGTGTGCACTTAGCATGATCCTGCATTGGTAGTCGTACGCTGTGTGTTGTAGACTCACATCTACATGTAGTACCTGTGTGGTGTTACTAGGGGGCAGTATTTTAAATCTGCTGCTGCTGCTGTTGGTCATTCAGACTTTGCTGTTAGAGAGAAGACAGAAATAAGAATCTATGAAGAGCTTCTTTTTAGTGAAGTGAACTTTAATGTTACAAACGGTGAACAGACAGAACTACAGACACAGAGTTTAGTGGCATAAACATGGTGAGTGAGGATGAAGGTGCTGAGGAAGAATTTGGTTCAGTGTGATTAAAGTGTGAAGTACTGATGTGGTGATGTAATGATGAAGAGTGACAGTGTTGTGGTTCAGAGTGAGGGCTCAGAGGTGAACCAGCTGTGCTCTCTGCTGCTGCTGGACACAGACAGGTAACATCATTTTGACTTGCTGTCACTTGGATCTGGAGTCATAAACAATGAAGCCCAGAACAGGAAAACAAATCAACTAGCGATACACCAGTAGACTAATGCTTCAGAACGCTAAAATGTGCCAATCATTTCTTTGTTTAGTTCCCCTGAAATCAGATCTGATATCAACAGCTCTGAATTAATTTATCATTATTGTCCAGTGATGAGATTTCTGCTCAGTTTGGTAACAGTCAGCAGGTTTTTCCTGCGTGTAGACGTGAACAGTCATACCTGACAGGTAGCAAACAAAGATCATCTTTCCCAGCCAGAACTCCTCACTGAGCTGAACTCATTCAAAATGTTCTGGAGTCAGATTCAAAACAGGAAACAGTCCAAATGTGTGTCTTCAATCTGACTCTGGATCAGATCTCACTGAAAGACTGTGGACATTATGGAAGCCAAACAAAGATTCTCATCAAAAGTCTGCAGGACTGAGAGAGACTCAATCGTTGTGTCATGTCAAACACAGTAAGAAGAGCTGAAGCACAGATGAGAAGAGCAGATGTTCATCAGATTATGATGTCACTCTGTTTTGTCTTCATATACATTCAGTCTGTGTTTATAATGCAGATTTTCTGATTTTATAATAACACATTTTATATTTTCTATAATCACAGACTGGCTCATTGTGGACTCTCAGAGACTCACTGTGAAGTTGTGGCCTCAGCTCTGAAGTTCAAACCCTCCCATCTGACAGAGCTGGACATGAGTGACAACAAGCTACAGGATTCAGCAGTGAAGCTTCTGTGTGCTGGACTGGAGAGTCCAAACTGTCGACTCGAGACCCTGAGGTGAGTTCACTCACTGCAGCTGTTGTTGTTGTTGTTTTTAAATATATATTTCAGATTGTTGATTGTTTGAAACAAAAAAAAATAAAAACAAAAAAAAAATAAACAGAACAAAAATAAGACATCACAGATCTGAATGAATGAACTATTCTTATTAAATACTTTGTTCTTTAAATAGTTGAATGTGCTGACAACAAAATCCCATAAAAAATTATCAAATGTAGCAACCCATGTAGGTCTGGATTTTGGGTCCCACTCAAAATTAAAGTGGAAAATCACACTCAGTTGTGTGTTTGGCCTCCACATGCCTGTATGACCTCCCTACAACTCCTGGACATGCTTCTGTTGATGTACCGCAGGGGTGTCAAACTCCAGGCCTCAAGGGCT
This sequence comes from Oreochromis niloticus, assembly GCF_001858045.2. Lineage (NCBI taxonomy): Eukaryota > Metazoa > Chordata > Actinopteri > Cichliformes > Cichlidae > Oreochromis > Oreochromis niloticus. The sequence continues at coordinate 202,620 of NW_020328784.1, forward strand.
GGTATCCTGCAGGTTTTGGATCCCACCCTGTGTCAACACACCTAAATCAAATGATTAGTTCATTACCAGGCCTCTGAAGAACTTCAAGACATATTGAAGAGGTAATTAAGCAATTTAAATCAGCTGTGTTGGATCAAGGACACATCTAAAACCTGCAGGACACCGGCCCTCGGGGCCTGGAGTTCAACACCCCTGATGTAGTGCATAGTCTCCTCAGGGATCTCCTCCCAGACCTGGACTAAAGCATCCGCCAAGTCCTGGACAGTCTCTGGTGCAACATGGTGTTGGTGGACAGAGCGAGATATGATGTCCCATATGTGCTCAGTTGGATTCGAGTCTGGGGAACATAGCATCAATGCCTTTGTCTAGCAGGAACTGCTGACACACTAATGGGAGTCAGGCTACCTTTGGTGAGGGGAGTGTGGCACCCCAAAAAATGCCACTATATTTCAACCATATTTAGTTGAAATATAGTGGAATTAAAAAAAAATTGAAGAAATATTGGAAAAGCATAATGGCCATCTGAAAAAAAGCTGAAGTTTCGTCAGAACTACTTGTTATTTGAGCAGTTTTCAAAACTACTAAATGTTATAGTGACACTTTCTGGCATGAAAATAACCTGATGTAGAATGATGCAGATTAATAACAAGAAGCTGACACTCAGCTGTCATGTTGCTAATGTTTCTCAAGACCTGCTTTACATGTTGCAATTACAGTAAAGAAACTGGAAATCATTTTGGAGCTGAGCCTGAGAATTTCTGATCAACAACAATTTGATGCACTTTGATCACAACCATGTTTAAATATGTGTTGATGTAGAAGTGAGTGGATCATATTCTGACATTAGACTCTAATCATTAGAAAATGCTGCAGGTCTACAAGTTCCAATGATCCCAGAGGAACCCTGGGATATGTTGAAAAATAATATGAGTTTTTTCATAACCACTGTTACTGATGATCATCTTTTTCTCAGCGAAACTTTGATTTTCCACATGTGAGTGTTAATGATGCACAAAAGACTGTGAGAACAAAGAGGGAGCAAGAAGGATGACACAGAGATGGAGAATCAAGAACCCAGCGAGAAAAATGAGCAGAAGGATTTTGGAGCCCGATGGAATGAATAAGCAAACAAAGTGTCTTTAAAACGCTCTTGTTAGAAATGTACAACTTTACTGTGAAAAATGCTGTTTCTTCTCTTGTTGTTTGTTTCTGTTCACTTCAGCTGTTTGGAGTTTCCATTTTCTAAACTTCTACATTCTGAACCTTCTTCAGCTCTGAACAGATGATGAAACACTGAATGATTTCAAGCACTTTGTCTAATAAACTTACGCATTTCATTCTTTATACAGATTGAGGGAGTGTGGTTTGTCAGGGATCAGCTGTGATTATCTGGCAGCAGCTCTGAAGTCCAACCCCTCCCATCTGAGAGAGCTGGACCTGAAAAGAAACAACCTGGAGGATCCAGATGTGAAGCAGCTGTCTGATCTTCAGCAGAGTCCAGACTACAGACTGGAGACTCTGGTGTAAGTAGAGTGATGGAGTGAGTGGGTGGTGCTGTCAGCAGTATTGTACTAAACACAGTCAGTATGAAACAAAGATCCAGTGTTTCCTGTAAAGCTGCAGCTTCTCAGTGAAGCTGTGAGAGGAGAATGGTGACAGGCTTCAGGATTGGACACAAACACTTCCTGTTTCTCACCTTTATGGTCACCATAGTAACAGCTGATACACTCTGATCAAACACTGTCAACAGCCAATCAGCTCTCTGAATAAAGCAGCACGCAGACCAATGACTGGATTCATTTCCAAGTTTAAAGCAGTGAAGAACACAGACTGTAGGTGAGGAAGAATTTAGTGAGAGCAGATGTTTGGATGGAATTCCTCCAGTTAACAGCTGGAACCGTCCATCTGGATTGTTGGGCTTGTTGTTGGGGTTCCTACAGAGCTCAGAGTGGACACACCAAGGTTCTTCTAATGAATGAAAGTCCAAACTCAAACTAGGAAGGAAAAACATTTTCATCAACTTCAATAAAAATCCAAAGATTAGAAAAAGTGAAGCAACAATGAGTCCTAGTACTGAAGTCCCTGCTGCTCTTTATACTGGATGTGCTGCATCACTGACTGACAGCTGATGAAGAGTCTCTGGAAACACTCGTTTATCTCCTCTGCTCTTCCTTCTTGTCTCTGCAGGTGGAGCTGATGATGGTAAACAGGACGGTGTGTGTGCTGAGAGAGGATGAGCTGTGTCCTGATGAACCAGAGAGGTTGAAGCAGCAGCAGCTTGTGTGTAGAGACGCTCTGACTGGGCCATGTTACTGGGAGGTGGAGAGGAGAGCTTCATCCAGCAGTGACTGACAGAGGAATGAAGTGCAGATGACTGTCAGTGCTGCAGAGTGAACTGCTCTGAGAACAGCTCCACTGTCAGACACCGTGTAGAGTCCAGCATCATCCCTGTGTGTCCCTCTGGATCTGACAGAGGATCATCAGTGTATCTGGACTGCTCTGCTGCTGCTCTGTCCTTCTACAGTCTCTGCACAGTCTCTGTCTGACTCTGGCTTCAGACCCTCCTGGATCAAACTCACCTGGAAAGGCTTTCAAACACCTCTGAATAATAAACATCATGTTTTTATAAGATAAATATCATGTTTTCATGTTATGTGTGCAGTTTGAGCCTCAGTGGACGAATCAGTGCTTAATGTTTAATGTGGATACTAATGATCAATAAGTGTGATGATTGGAATCACAGGAATGACTTGGACTGAATCTTTTCCTGCTTTTCTGTCATGTGGTTCTGATCCAGACCTCCAGCTTCTGCCCTCCACCTCACATTAGTCACCCAGCACAGCAGTTTTCCCATTAAGCTCACTTTTCCCACCTTTAAAGAAGCCTCGGGCACACCTGGAAACATAGATCAGATGAGGTGAGATGAGACGAAGAACAGCTGTGAGAAAAGACACAACACGAACTTCTTGTCTGTGACTGAAACCATTGAGTCATTTTTAATCTTTGCTGTTAAACTGGGCAGTGATGCAGCTTTGAACACATGACACTCACCTTTGACCTTTAAATGACCCCGTTACCTTTCCTCCAGTGGCACCCTCAATCCACGAACAGCGTGTGACTGATTTACTGAACTGATCAATAGTCCAATACTGATCAATGGAAAAGTTTTACAGACTTGATGCTGCACTCTGATTAAAAAGAGCTTCTATTTTTACGAGCAGGGTATAGGTCACTTCCTGTCACTGCTAGCGTGACATTAGGACACATCAGGAATGTCCTGAAAAGTAAAATAAGTCAAAATGAGCTCAGTGATCAGATAAAGACTATAGCTGTGTCCGAATTCACTTAAAATGCGTGACTTGGAGACTGTTGACCACGCTTTTACAACCTCACTCTTGGATTCTTGCAACTCCCTTTTAATAGGGGTTGGACTGGGCACTCTGACACGCCTGCAACTAGTACAGAAAGCTGTGGCACAGTTCTTATCTGGTAGAAGGAAAATTGAGCACATTACTCCGGTTCTGGCCTCCCTGCACTGGCTTCCAATTGGCTCCCAAATCCCGGCTGAAACTGAGAGGAGACGGAGCGTTCTCTATCGTGGCTCCAAAGCTTTGGGATAATCTTCCTCTTCACATTAGGCAGTTGACATCAGTGCTGGTTTTTAAATCCAGATTGAAAACGCAGTTTTTTTCAATGGCTTTTGACTCAGTGGTTAACTGACTTGTATTTACCTATATTTTATTGTTTTTGCTATGTTTATTATTTTATCGTATTTATTATTCTTATGGCATCTATTATGTTTCTATTGTTCAGCACTTTGGTCAGCCTTGTGTGTTTTTAAAGTGCTTTATAAATAAACTATGATGATGATGATGATATTTGGATGCAATGACATCACAGCGACGCAACGAAGGCTGTCCGAATTCAAAGAGTACTCAAAATGTGGTAAAAATGCGTCCTACTTTTACCCAAATTGTAAGGATGGGTCCGATGTATCCTTCGTGTCCTACTTATATCCCAGGATTCATTGCGGGTCATAGAGGATATTTGTTTCTGATAACGACAGTGGTCGAAGCAGGAGAGGAAAACACTTTCAAATGTAATTGTCAGAATTAATAATTTAAGAAAAGATATTTAAGAAATATTTAATCATTTGAATGCTTATAAAGTATCCTATCCTTATTAGGTCTGATAAGAGTCTGTGTGCACTTGTGTACCATGAGATGAGCGGAAGCAGCCTTGACGTCATAATTTCCATTATAGCTGTAGAAACCACACTGTCTTGTTCGTTATCTCAAAGTGTAAGTCTTCACACCTTTAAATGTCCTATTGCAAGTTCATGTTTTTATAATTTAGCAAGACGTTTACTTTTGTTTGTCTGAATACAGTTTAAGTTAATTGAAAGGTCGTATGTCAATGTATGGTATAGCTGGAAACGCACACATGCACCTACACACAACCACACACACAGAATACAGACACTGATGTTGTTCAGAGATACCTAAATGGTAAATGGCCTGTATTTGTATAGCGCTTTCTAGTCCCTAAGGACCCCAAAGCACTTTACACAACCAGTCATCCACCCATTCACACACACATTCACACACTGGTGATGGCAAGCTACATTGTAGCCACAGCCACCCTGGGGCGCACTGACAGACCTGCTTAAGAATGTCACGTGTATTTGTAATTGCATATTCATGAATGATTGCTGACAGTAAAAAGGGCTGTAGCGAAGGAATCAGTCGAAGTTGGCTAAGGACAGGTGAAGGCCTGGGGTGACTTCTCTCATGAGCCACAAAGACAAAGAGCTCTGTCTTGTCTTGTTTTGTCGTGCAGTTAGTTGGTCTGGTGTTCCAGCGGGGTTTGTGCCTAGATAAACTCAACAGTAACTATATGGAAAATCTGGTTGTACAAAAGTTAAATTGTTATAGTGGGTGTGTTGTTAAGCTTTGGGCATCTGCATAGACATGTTTTTTTGTTTGTTTGTTTTTTAAATAACCGTAAACCAGCTTGTATGTTGGGTTCCGCGGTTTTTCATGTATTGCCATACAGCTAATTTTGATTTTTTCAAATTGGTGATATGTTGTGGGGAACAAAGACCAAGCGGATCATTTATTAAAACGAGGAGAAAACGATCAACCACATAAAATGACCCGACCAAGACAAAAACTGTGGTATTTTGTAAATATAATAATAAACGTGAATGTAGTGTGTAATTGTGTAACTTTATTAGCAGCGTCCTCCTGAAAATGCGCCAACATTGAGAGTAACATCCTCCTCTCTGCCGCTTAATGCTCTCTGGTCACTATGGCAACATGTAAATAGTTCTTTCAAAACAAGACAAACAACTACAACAAGGGAAAAGACCCAGGGAAACCGAGTTAATGAAAAAACCCTGAAAACCATAAATTTCACAGCGAAGCCTCAACTCTCGTGGCCCGGTACCAAACGACTCACGGACCGGTACCGGTCCATGGCCCTGTTGGGGACCGCTGCTGTACAGGAGACACGGCAGTAGATTGATTGACAATGGTCTACAGCAATCAGAACGCACAAAACAATGTGCTGTAAAAAAAAAAAAAAAATCAGCGAAAGGTGAACCGCGTTATACCGAGGGAGAACTGTACAATAATTTCCTGTAGCACTGCTGATATATGAAATGGTGAGTTTTGAGGTTGTCTTCAAACAAGTGCATTGTACCAGAAAAGGGTGTTTGAAGGATTAAAAATGTAAAAAGTAATGATTATTTTATATTTATGAAAAAACGAGTACCAAACGACTCACGGACCGCTGCTGTACAGAGCCTGTGATGTCCAGATGGTTTTCCTCTGGTGTTCTGCTGTGAAAACCTTTGGGGTTTAGGGATTAACATAGTTGCCATGGTTTCCTTTCTTCTCTTATTTGTTGTGTGTTGTTGGAAAGGCTCTCAGCTGTGTGGGGGAGCCCCCTTGTAGCGAGAGAACACAGTTGCACTATTGAGCATATGTTCCAGTGATCAGAGTTAGAGCTAACACATAGCAAGAGCCACCTGGCAGACTGACTCAGCAGGGGATGTCTACACACGGTGTGAGTTGTGTGCGTCGCTAAAGAACTGTGACGTGGAGCCCTGCCTGGAAAGGACAGTTTTAGTCTTTTATGCCAATGAGACATTTAGTGGATGTAGAAGTGCAATGTGTATTGACCTGTTTGCTATGAGGCTAGTTCATGCTACTAATGCTACCTGTTATGCTACATACCTGCTAGCTGTAAGCTAAACGATTTGGTGTTTGTGATTTATTGTTGTTGGTCATGAATCCAGGTGATCCAAATGTAGGTGCAGAAGAAAGTCTTTAACTTCCCTTAAGTACAGTGGCAGTGGATGTGGGTTGGAGATGCAATGAGCTTGAACCTGCAGGCGACCATCTTCACTGACCACACCATCTGTGACGGAGGACTCATCTCTCCTGGTGTCCTGCAAGCAAACAATCATATTTTTTGGAACATGAACTTAATTGTTTTCTTAAAACATTTTTTCTGCATTTGGTATAAAACAGACTCCAATTTAGACGATCTCAGGCTCCCTCCCCACCGGAGAGGTGACATTCAATGTCCCAATTGTCAGTCTGCATAGCCCTGACCACCACCCAACACACAATAATGTCATGAAAGCATCATTTTAAAAAGGGCTATTCAAACATGGCCAATAACTTTCATTCTAATGATGTGTAAAATGATTTGGGCACAAAACAAATTTTGCTGTTAGAAAACTTGCAGACTTCACTATATACAGTGTAGACCCTCTAAACTAAGTTTGGGGGATGTGATCTTTCAAGAAATGCAGACCAAACTGTTGTTGTTTGTTTACTTACACAGCATGTCTTGTAGAATTAACTGTGGTCACCAGCAACAGCATAGTGCATTCATATCTCAAGTCTAATAACAGAAGGCAGGAAAAGATCAGTAAAGAAACAACTTCCCCAAACCAAAGCACAAACAAAACAATAAGTAAAACAGGCTGATCTAAAGTATGATTAAAGTTCAGCCTGATTAATATAAATGTCACTGACAGTTGCTAATATATCGGAAAAGCAAAATACTTAACACTGAGTTGATGTCTTTCTGTCCAACAGCAGGAGTGCTGGTCCCGAGCCTCAAAGACAGTAAGAAGCAAGCAGAGGGAGAAGAAACAGAACAGTTTTTTAGAAACTGATTTGATCCTTAATGGCTGTGCAATCATTGTAACATAGAGTTTGCTTATGTTGTTAAATAAAGGCTAGATTTGACATTAATAGATGCCACAGATGTTCTAAAGCTGACACAAAGCATGAAAAAAATGGACGTCTCCGAAAACGTCAGAGCATTTTTACAAATATGTGATGTCTTGATAAATCAAGCAGATATTTGAACTTTACACAGCTACATTCTCGCCTGAAAATATCTTAAAAGTTTATTTTGTGACCCAGAAAATGTAATAAGTTTTTTAGCCGCGCTTACAAGTACGCACAGGCTCCGACAACCGTGGCCGACAAATGCCATCCTCCTTTTCCCCAGACTACCCTTTCTGGGTCACAAAATAACCTTTTAAGATATTTTCAGGCGACAATGTAGCTGTGTAATGCTCAAATATCTACTTAATTTATCAAAATATCACATATTTGCAAAAGTGCTTCCACGTTTTCGGAGAGCTCTGTTATCCACCCCCCACACCCCACACCTACCCCACACCTACCCCACCCCTAACGGCTGCACCTCCCAAAGAATTTTGTCTGGGCTCTTATCACACTTTTTTATTTCAAACAATCAACAGAAAATTTCACCGACATAGTTTTATGTAAGGTTTTTAAGGCTGTGGTGTTAATTTTTAAGTAACATGAGCCCAGCGGCAGCAGCAACGCTAGGCTAACACTAACTAGCTAGCAAGATTATAAACCTGGTGCTAAACTAAGAGAAGCCACAAATCAGTTTGAATAAGAGTAAACATTTACTCACCAAGTCAGTGTATCAGGTAAAGATCCACAGCAATGACAACAATAATCTCTTGAGCAGATGCTTCTCCAGGTTTGCTCAAATATTGCATAACAAATGCACCGTGAACATGCGGACTAGTGATGTTCGATTCGTGAACGAATCGTTCAATACTCGAGAATCAATTTACTGACTCGTGAATCATGATTCACAAGCCCAACTGACTCACTGACTCATCCCTGTTGCTGTTAGCAAACTAATTCCATTAGTAGAAATATATCTAGCTTATAATTAAAATTGTGGGGGGAAAAAACAACAGCCAGTTTCTTAACAAAAACATTTCTGCTCTGAACTGGAAGAAAAAACCCTGAGTAGAAACCTCACATCAAGAAAATAGCTCCTCAGTTCACAGTAGCATCGTTCAGCTAACATGCTAACAGCACATTTGAGTTACTCACCCCCTCCCTTGCTGTGCTGAATCGTAGAGTACGCGAATCACTCAGGACTCACTAACCCCCTCCCTTGCTGTGCTGAATCGTAGAGTACGCGAATCACTCAGGACTCACTAACCCCCTCCCTTGCTGTGCTGAATCGTAGAGTACGCGAATCACTCAGGACTCACTAACCCCCTCCCTTGCTGTGCTGAATCGTAGAGTACGTGAATCACTCACTCACTCACTCACCCCCTCCCTCCTGGCTCACAGCTCAAACGAGTTGAACGAATCACTGACTCACTCACCCCCTCCCTTCCTGTGCTGAATCGTAGCATAGAGGAATCACTCACTCACTCACCCCCTCCCTCCCGATTCACAGCTTCTTCTTCTTCTTCTTGGTTAGCAACCAACGTTAAGGTGCATTAGCGCCCCCTGGCACACAGCTCAGTGGATCCTCGTGCTTCATACGACACACTCACCCCTCCCTCTCGGTTCTCAGCTGTTGAAACTCGTGTTACCGTGTCACCTAAGATGAAGTCCGATAGTCTGACTGACGCAGTATAACATTCATTCTACACTTTGTTTTTTTGCAAAGATTATAAGCAGACTAAAGGAAAAAAATATATGAACTCAGTTCCACCACTATCAAAAAAATAAAAATACTCAGACTCGCATTCTGCTGCTGCAATAATGTAAGTTAAAAAATTAGAAATTCACTATTTCACTAAATTATTTAGATAAGAAAATATATATGTGACACATTTGAGGAAAATACTAATAACAAAATAAACAGAAAATTCTAAAGGTGTTTGTGTTTTTTCCCCACGTGTATGGGGCAAGGGGGCGGTACTACGGTGTTGTTTGCAGGCAGTGCGACTTAAAGATACGAGGAAAAATGGATAGTCGTCGAAGAAGTGATATTTGGATGCATTTTGAAATGAAAAGTGCAACACATGCACAATGCAACATTTGCAAGGCAGTTTTGTCTTTTCGAGGGGGAAGCACATCAAATATGAGAAGACATCTCAGTAGCAAGCACCCCACAGTCATGCTACAACAACAGCACAGTCAAAACCCAGCTACTACCATTGGACAACCTAGCGGCCAGCAGCAGGAGCAACAATCTTCAACAGTAGTATTATCAACAGCAGTCACATCACCTGTTTATTCCAGCAGCACATCAACAAGTACTCAGCAAGAAAATACAAGCACACACACAGCAGGGCAAGGACAACAATCAGCAAAAAGAAGACAGAGGCAGTCTTACATGGGAGCATTTGTGTCAAGGCCCATGATGCCACTTCAGCAGAGCAAGGTTGACCAGGCTCTGGTTAAAATGATTGCCCAAGATTTTCAGCCCTTTTCAATCGTTGATGACAGAGGATTTAGGGAATTCACCAAGGCACTTGATCCTTCATATGTTCTTCCCAGTAGAAGTACAGTATCCAGACAGCTGATGCCCGATTTGTTTCAGAAGATAAGAGCTGATGTTCAGGAAAAAATCAAGACAGCACCTGCTGTGTGCTTAACAACTGACTGCTGGACCTCCAGCACATCAACAAGTTACATGTCTGTTACATGCCACTATGTGACTGAGTTTAAGCTGCAGTCAAACTTGTTGGACTGTTTTGAATTAACAGACAACCATACATCTGAAAACCTGGCTAGAGAGCTGGAAAGGATTGCAACTGAATGGACCATTATGGAAAAGATAGTTGCATGTGTGAGTGATAGTGCAGCCAACGTCAAGAAGGCTGTGGGTGACATTCTGCACTGGAACCATCTAAATTGTTTTGCACACATTTTGAATTTAATTGTCAGAAAGGGAATCCAGCAGTCTCAAATTCAAGAAATTATCAGAAAGGTAAAAGCAATAATTGAATATACACGCCGCAGCACAGTGGCTTCTGCTAAACTGAGAGAGACACAGCAGCAGATGGGACAGCCCCAACTACGACTGAAGCAAGATGTGCCAACCAGGTGGAATTCCACTTATTACATGCTGAAGCGGATTGCAGAAGTGAAGGATCCCCTCATTTCCACCCTGGCCTTGGTAAATCCACAGCTGCAAACCCTGTCACTTGAAGAGTGGGAGATGGTCAAGGAAACCTGTGAGGTCCTGCAGCCTTTTGAGGAAGTGACTGTGGAACTGAGTGCCGAAAGGTATGTTAAAATAGTGTCATAATACATGTATATATTTCATGTTGTGTCATTACATTTGCCTAAACACATTTTTCAATTCTTTCCCAGATAATAGCATTTAAGATGTTTCTTACAACAGCTTACAATTAAATGTAAACTGTAAAATGGTTTTATATGACAATGTATGCTTAATGCACTGCACTGCAGGGGCTGTAACTGCATTAAAAAGCATGGAACTATAGTCTTTCCTTTATTTCTCCTCAACAGGTTTGTTACTGGATCAAAAGCCATTTTAATGGGAAGAGGGCTGCAGAGGGTTACTGCACACAGACAGAGAAGTCCTTCCATCTATCAGCCAATCCGCAACATGGTAGACATCCTAATGGCAGAAATTGTCAAACGGCTGGGAGGGATCGAACACGTGAGCCTGCTTGCAGATGCTACACTTTTGGATCCCAGGTTCAAGAAGCATGCATTTTTGCATGATAGACATGCAGAAGATGCTGTTACAAGAGTTGTGGGAGCTGCATCGAGGTCCTTAAGACCACTGCCACTGGCAACATCCAGCACAGAGGAAGGAGAGGGTGTCCCACAGGCCAATCCTTCCACTGAGACAGTGCCTGTGATTTGGGCCGATTTTGAGGAGCGGGTTGCATCACTGAGGCCAGGAGTCCAAAACCCCTTCACAGAGGCAATGCTGGAGATTAAAGGATTCCTGTCAGAGCCACTCCTACCCCGAACATCTGACCCCCTGGAGTGGTGGAAGTCCCGTGCCACTGTCTTCAAAAAAACCTGCGATGTTATGAAGACGAGACTCTGCATAGTGGCAACTTCCGTTCCATCAGAGCGGATCTTTTCAAAGGCAGGACAAATAATTACAGACAGGAGGAACCGTCTCAGCCCTGGAAAAGTTCGGGAGCTTATTTTCCTCAATGCCAATCTGTAAGGGACAATTCATTTTGAAGTGGACTAGTACTTTTGAATGCATTAATCTGTGAATTTTATTTTTTTTAATTTATATTTTTGATTTTGATTTTGTTGATTCACATTTCATTTTCTATCTGTGAGACATTTCATTGATATTCTATTGAAATAAAAATAAATGTTCCCGTTACAAATCTTTATTTTTTTGCTCTTTTTTGCTCTATAAAAGAGGTGTTTTTCTTTCTAGATCATTCATCTTAGCAATAGGGTTTACATGAAAAGAGAAACAAATTAAGTTTGCATGAAAATGTACATTTTTTGCACTATCCTAGCAACTGACTCAGTGACTCAAATGACTCAAAACACCCGATTCATTTTGGTGAGTGACTCATTCAAACTCGATTCACTAAAAGGAATCGAATTTACCATCACTAATGCGGACTGATCCACGAGGGAGGAGGACGGTAGTCACGTGGCATTTTCAAAACACATCTTTCATCCTTCCGCACTGAAAAGCAAAACTTCCAGCTTACTTAGTTTTTCTAAGTTAAGACAACTCAAATAAATGGAGTTTATCAGCGTTTTTGCATAAAAGGTACTGGTAACTTATTTAAATTGAGTTCTAATAACAAATTGATAAAAAGTTCAGCCTATTTAATATTTTTAATTAAACACAATATTACATTTTACAGTGTAGATTAGTCCATAGCAAGAGGAGCTATCTTGTTTTTTTCTCGAATTTTTCTAGGAGTTGGCTGCTTCTGACAGTGCAACAGTTTCCTTGCAAATATTTCAGATATGACTAAAGTTTCAGCAGCTGACAAATTCTTAGTATCTTGCTACACTACGGTTACAACCCAAAATACTAGTTTGAAAACAACCACTAGTTGCCGTGATGGGAAACACATCTATATTATCCACCAAAAATATGCCACTGGCTATCAGCAACTGATTAAATATCAGTAGTATTGCATATGACCAACTGCATTATTTCTAAGTTGACAAGTATCTGATCATATATACAGTGTAGAGAACATAAGGGCAAAGTACAATCTCAATACAACAACAACAACAACAAACCCAAAAGAACCCAGAGAAAACCCAAACTTTCTCAATTCTAGACCTGTAGACTGTATCTGTATGCCTGTATTATTGCTCCACATGACAGAACAACTTAACTAAAGTCAGTAGAATTATAGTTGCATATACAATGGGCCATAAATAGTCCAGTCAGTCTCGACCCAGAGAAAATTGTAACAGCAGTCATGCAAAGTATCGTATTTATAATGAGAGAATGACAGTAAATAAAATATTTATGTGTTTAAACAGGTTTTCTGTGGTGTTGCTTTACATTAAGACAATTGCGTGTTTTTTAAGTACAATCTTTTTGGGTATCCTTAATCAAGAAGGACCTAAATTTATATAAGCACAACAACATTCACCTCAAAACGTTTAATATATATTGTAAGGTAAAGACCCTACAATAATAGAAGGGAAACCCCAACAATCAGATGACCCCTCCTTTAAGCAAGCACTTGGCGACAGTGGAAAGGAAGAACCCCATTTTTAACAGGAAGAAATCTCATTCTACTTTTAAATATCCTCAAAACCACAAGTAAACCAGCAGTCAGAGAGCAAACTGCTTTGTTAGGATCATATGGCACTATGGTACTATGGAGGTATTTAATGAAGCTGTTATTATTCCAGTCCTTGTATGTGAGGAGAAGGATTTTAAATTCGAGCCTGGAATAACAGGGAGCCAATGAGGAGCCAACATAGGGGAAATACACTCCCTCTAAAAATATCAACAGATCATCATAAGTTAATAAAAGTCCATAAACAGAACAATAGCACATAACTGATATGGAAGTATTACACTTGATAACTTTTTTAATCAACAAATTAATTCTGGGAAAGAAAATATTTTCTCCAGGTTTCAAACACACTCTTTTCTGATTGGCAGGGTTTGTGGAAGGCTGCTGAGGAGAAGCAAATGTACAAACTGTACAAATATACAAACTACAAACAAACTGAGCAGGATATCAATATTATACTGATTGCCACTCGTTTACATATGGGGACCTAATTATTAGAACAATTATAATAAATGTGGCTTCTGATGTTTCTATCATATTGTGAACACAGGTAAACTGTAGTGTAGTTTGTCACTGAATTTAGCCATGCTAAGAAAATGGGCTCAGGTCTTCATTGTAATGCTTACCTCCTCCATTTCTGTAGCAGAGGTATGGAAACCTCCAGACATTGCCCACAGCATAGCAAACAAACTCAATCTGGTTTCCCCAGTTCCCTCTCCGGGAGTTTTCATCCTTCTTCATTGGCTCTCCCGCAACTGCTCCATTCTACAACACAGACACACAAAGAGATAGAGGTGACTTCAGGTGACATGGAAGCGAGTGTGTTCCTGAGATAGTGCTGCAGCAGGTCCAGCAAGTGCACCAGGCAAATTAAAAATCAAAAGGATAAAAAAAAAACTCACCTCATTTAGAAGCATGAATGGGTGCTATGACAGAGAGAAGAATCCTAAAATCCCCTTTTTCTACTTTTTTAAACCTTAATTGGCCTTCGGATTCAAATGGATTGAAAGTATTATTAGCAATAATCTTGGAGTGTGTGTGGAGTTTAATTATTCACTGCTTGCACTAAATATATTGAATATATTCTGTAAGCTACCATCTCCTCTACTGCAAATTTTTTACATAAACATAAGGTGGAACAAACATGATGAAAAGTGAAATCAGCGCCTTAAGAACAGCTGACAAGCTTTTGGTCATGTCGTCCTGATTTGCAGCTTCTCCTCTTCCTTCACTCCCTCCCTGCATCCCTCCATCTGCTGGCATCAGATTGTCATTCTCTCCTGACCTCCTCTATAACCTCAGCTGTTTCTGGCTGTCTGTCTGTGGGTGCACGGCAAGGCACTCGTGCTCTTTCGGTGTAATAAATGCTGCTAATTTAGGATGTACTTTATTTTAGTGAAATTTGGGCACTGCCAGAGATGCGGCGAGACATTTTGTTCATAAACAGAAAAATTACAAATAAAATAGACATTTTTTAAAGAGTCAAAAACAAAACAGCAACAACCACACAAAACAAACAAACAGCTGTGCTTTTTCCCCCAAAGCCCTGTAGTTTGTCTTTGAGTCTAGCTGTGCTTGCATGTTAGAAGAGCAAAACAAAGATCTTTTTTTTTTCCCCCTAGACCTTTTGTCATGCTAGGCTAAAGGCTGCAGGTAGGACACACAGGAAGATAAGCAAACACAAGCATAGTGGGCGAGGAGCTATTTGCTGTGAAAAAAGAAGAATCGTTGAGTGTGAGAGGAACTGACCTGAAAGATAGGATCATGGCGAAGCTTGAAACCTGGATCCCCCGTAGCCGGTTACCAAGACTACGTGAAGTACCTTCAGAAGCTCTGCTAGATGATGTGAATGCAGCACTACGGACCATACCTACTGATACCATTACTGAGACTAACAAGCTGATCTACACCACCGCAGCAGTGATCAGTGAGATGCTTGGCTACAAGTTGAACAGCCACAAGGAGCAATACCCTCCATGGAAAAGGAGACTAGAGGCTAAGATCAAGGCAGCATGGAGGGAGGTTAGCCAACTATCAGAGTTGCAGAAAGATACAACAAAGAACGTGTCTAAGAAGCACCGCAAGCTGTCCATACCCGAGGCCTTGGAAACTGCCAAGCAACGACTCACAGCCCTGGCCAGCCGATGGAAGAGGTACACCAGAGACATCAAAGGCAGGAGAATAAACCAGCTGTTCTCCACAGAACCAGCCAAAGTGTACTCTCAGTGGCAGGGGAACAATACGAGAATGGCTCCACCTAGGCTGGAGACAGAGCAATACTGGAAGAGCATATGGGAGAAGGACATAACCCATAATGGCAATGTTTCGTAGCTAGTGGATCTGAGGGCAGACCACAGTAACCTCCCTGAACAGGGACAAGTAACCATCACAGTGGCAGACATCCAAGAAAGGGTCTCCAGTAAGAAGAGTTGGACAGCACCAGGTCCTGACATGGTTCACGCCTACTGGCTGAAGAGCTGACTGCACTCCATGAACACCTGGCAGCACAAATGAACCAGCTGCTAGTTGTCAAGAAACACCCTGAATGGCCAACCGAATGCCGGAAAGTCATGATCCTCAAGGACTCCCAGAAGGGACCGGTCCCATCCAACTACCGACCAATAACTTGCCTCAGTAACACATGGAAGCTCCTATCAGAAATCATAGCGGCTAAGATGAACAGGCACATGGGTCAATACATGAGTGGGGCACAGAAAGGGATTGACAAGAATACCAGAGGCGCAAAACACCAGCTACTGGTAGACCGAGCAGTCAGCCAAGACTGCAAGACCAGGCTGACCAACCTGTGCACTGCCTGGATTGATTACAAGAAGGCTTATGACTCAGTGCCCCACAACTGGAATGCCTGGACCTATACAACATCAACAGGACCCTAAGAGCCTTCATCAGGAACTCAACGGGGATGTGATGGACAACACTACAGGCCAACTTCAAGACCATTGCACAAGTCACCATCAAGTGCGGGATCTACCAAGGAGATGCTCTGTCCCCACTGCTGTTCTGCATAGCCCTGAACCCCCTCAGTGAGATAATTGACAAGACTGGCTACGGATAGCGACTACGGAATGGAACAGTTGTCAGCCACCTCCTGTACATACATCAAGCTGTATGCCAAGATTCACACCACCAGGATATACAGCAATGACATCAGAATGTTGTTGGGACTGGAGAAATGTAGTCGGATGATTACAAAGAGAGAAAAAGTAGTCAGAACTGAGGAGATCTAACTACCAGAAGGCAACATTGCAGGCATAGAGGACAGCTACAAGTACTTGGAGATCCCACAGGCACATGGGAACCATGATGAGGCCACTAGGAAAGCTGCAACCACCAAGTACCTGCAGAGGGTCAGGCAAGTCCTGAGGAGTCAGCTGAATGGTAAAAACAAGATCTGGGCTATCAACACCTACACCCTGCCCGTGATCAGGTTCCTGGCTGGGATAATAAGTTGGCCAAAGGAGGAGATAGAAGCCACTGACATCAAGACGAGGAAGCTCCTTACCATGCATGGAGGGTTTCACCCAAGTTCAGCACCCAGAGGCTGTATGCTAAGCGGAAGGAAGGAGGCCAGGGACTGGTGAGTGTCAGCACCACAGTCCAGGATGAGACAACAAGCATCCATGAATACATCAGGAAGATGGTGGTAGACAAACATAATAAGACGGCGGTAGTGGTGGTCAGTAGCGGTTTTTGATACGGGCGACACGGGCGGTTGCCCAGGGCGGCATCGTGGTGGGGGGCAGCATCACGGACATCGGCAAAAAATAAATAAATAAATAAATTTTGCTCGTACTCATGCTGCCCCGATGTCAGCCAGCGCATATTGGGAATGACATAGGCACCGATCGGTTTTCTATCACCCATTTGCTGGGTGTAAGGGCGCCCTCATTTGCGAGGTGCGCCTGCTGATTGCGGCACAGGTAGGAGAGGGTGGGTGGCAGGGGATTCTCTGGCTGGCTGGAGCAGCATCTAACAACCAACTACCAAAAAATAAAACAAAATAAAAACAAAACAACAAACACAAAAACGCCAGCCATAATGATACAGACTTTGCCTGCTCGCTGCTGCGCTGAAGTCAAAGTAAACTTTATTGTCATCTCCGCTATACACAGTACAGTATATAGAGAAACAAGACAACGAGCCTCCAGTTACAGCAGTGCAAGTAAGCAAACAATAAATATAAGAAGAGTAAGAAAACAAATATACACTTTAGAACTGGGGGTAAAGGTATCAATAACAATTTAAAATTTATATTTTACAGTTTGATGATTTACAGTCTCACACACAGCCTGTCGAAAGGGGAAGGGGGCGGCTGCTTCCAAATAGAGCACATTTCATTTATAATGTTGTAAATCCAAGCCCATTATGTGTTCATGATTTGAATCCTGGGTTGTGCAAAATCCCAGAAATAAACCCTAGACAAAGCAAATCTGTGAACTAAGGTGTAGGTTTATTAGGTTATGTTGTGGTGATCCTCGAGTTGGGGGATGGGTGTTCATACTGGAGTGCAAAATTAAAACCAATCGAAGATGGACAAGATTCCACCATGATAAAAACTTCATGCACAGCTCTCTCTCTCTCTCTCTCTCCCTCTGTGTACTTCAAGAACAGTTTCCCATCTGAAATCTCTGTTTTCTGCATTATTTGTTTGCTTTGCCCACCAGTCTACCGTTGTTTACAGCGCTGTCAGCCACTCTCTTTTTCTTTTCTTTTTTTTTTTTAACTTAAATGACCTTGGACAAGAAAGCCTTATTTCTGCTGTTCAATATTGAAGAAATTTAAACTTTTTAAAACTATGCAAAATTGCAGAATATTGCAGAATATTTTAAAGGTTATCTGCTACAAAAATCCAGGCCAGGAAAATCTCCTTCATGCTTTTCTGTTTTATCCTCAGTTACTTT
Organism: Oreochromis niloticus; assembly: GCF_001858045.2. Classification (NCBI taxonomy): domain Eukaryota; kingdom Metazoa; phylum Chordata; class Actinopteri; order Cichliformes; family Cichlidae; genus Oreochromis; species Oreochromis niloticus. Next base: position 220,584 of record NW_020328784.1, read on the forward strand.
GACACAAAGGCATCTGCTGTGAAGTCTCATGTGTATCAGTACTGATAAATGATCAGAATTATAAGATTTCTGACTGTCTGAGGCAAAACTGAATCGAATCAGGACCTTGTGAATCGTAATCGAATGGATTATAGAAATCAGTGACGATACCCAGCCCTAGTGAGTAGCCTAGGACCGACAGAAGTGGATGTAGCTGTGGGTAATGAGAAAAGATGAAAAGAACGACTGATAAGTTTTTTGTTGAGGCCTGATCTGTCTAGAATTCATAGCCAGTGCTCTGACACGGAGCCATCAACCTCTGAACGCTGAAAAAGCACAGTGTATCGCGAAAACACATTATATGCTGAGATAAATGCACTGCCCAAGTGTCCCCTTTCCCCACTGCTTTTCAGCAGCAGGCAACAGCAAACAGGTTGTCAGAGGAGGCCGAGATGATGATTAAGTTAAACATTGTCTACAATATTGCCAAAGATCCAAAGCACTTCAAGCACAAGCACTTTTTCAGTAACTTATCTTTCTTGTAGAACTGTGCCCCAAATCAAGAACTTTGTGTTGACAAGATTGTTAGTTAATCATTTACAAATCAATATTGCCTGTATGGACAGCAATTTCACAAAAAAGTGAACATGTAAAACAGTAGGGTTAAGCGATGTGATTGAAAAATTTGGGTGCACCTAACATTTGTGCTGGTGCATCTAAGAAAAAAAAGTTAGGTGCACCGGTGCAACTGCGGCAAAAAGTTAGTCTAGAGCCCTGTGCACCCATGTGGGTTTAATGTGAGAAACCCAAGTAGGCCCCATACAAAAAGCCCAGTTTGAGCCCATGCCCACATGGTACCCATCCAACCCAAGCAAAACCCAGGTGGGGTCCATATACCCATATTGGCTGGGTTTCTACCGCAGTCTTTTTACATAGGTTCTCAATATGCATTATTTTGTTTTATTTCTCCTCTGTCTTAAATATTATTTTGAATTCCTGTCTTATGATCTTCTTCCGAACTACAGCACTGCCTTCATCTGAACTGATTTCACCTATAGGGCTTTGGAGCGTGATGTCACGCCCCCTCCCGCCATGACAGTAGGCCAAAGTAAGCTCACAGAAGCGTCAGCTATGGTTCGTACGTGCTGTGTTGTCGGTTGCAACGTTAGATCACACGATAGGGAAGGCAAGAAGCTGGAAAATGGGCTCACTTTTCATCGTTTCCCCTCCTGGAGGCAACGGGAGGGATCTCATGTATCCGATATTACTAAACGAAGACGTCAGACTTGGATTGCAGTGGTCAGACGAGCGGATATCGAGTTCTCTGCCATCCCCAATTTTTTGTTGGTTTGCTCGCGGCATTTTCTTTCCGGTGAGTTCTAAATAAATTCATATCTCTCTTAATAGGCTTTTAGTGTTATTTTGAATGCGCTGAGATCGAGATAATTAGATAAAGCATCCTAATGTGTGATGCTTCAGAACCACGTCATGTTGATGGAGTAGCTTATTATTTGGCATTATTGCAGGCACACCAGCATAAGAAATGGATGTAACAAATCCAGACTGGGCACCAACGCTGCACATGGGACACGACGACATACCTATGTCAAACTCGGACCGGCACGCAAGGCGAATGCAACGAAAGCGAAAAAGAGAACTCATTGGAGGTAACACCCCCCCCCCAAACATACAAAATTGCGCTCATTGTACGCTAATCTGCACATAACTTTCAAATGAATCATGCACCTGGAATACTGGTGTACATTTACCTTATGTGTATGCACTAATTTTGTCCTTCAGGCTTTCGTTGTGCAGCTGCAGAGTCTGAAGGTGTGCCCCATGCAGAAGTAATGGATGAAGATCTGACAGACACAACAGTGCTTGATAAGATTGTTAAGGTGTGCTGTGTTTTGGTGAATATGTGCCCCAGTGTAGTTGTCAAACCAGGGCCAAATGAAACTTGCTCTTGTTGAATATTCATAAAACCGCTGTGTTGCATGTACAGTTCATTGTAAATAATTGTACTTTCTGTAAAGTGGTTTCAATAAAACAGAAAAGAAAAAGTATGTTTTGTTTTGTTTTTTAAATTCAAGATCTGTTCACATGTACTTAGCAGGTACATACACATGAAATGCAAACTATTTACATGGCAACGCACAGCTGGCATCAATCGTGAATCGTCATATATGGTCAATGTACTCACAACGTGGAGGCTTAAAAAACGGCCAAATCTTGTACACAACCGTTTGTGAATTAGATGTGCGCCTCCAGGAATTTATAATTCCGAAAATGATTCGCCGTGTATGCGCTGACTCCACAGACAAGGTACGCGAAAATATATGGATAGGACAACGGTGGTAGGCTGTCTGGGTTTCCACTCCACTGCCTTTTTTCATACAGGTCCACATTGCGCATGCACGCTACTTTTTCCAAGTACCATCTCTTAGCGTCTGGGCGCAATCGGTCGCGATACAGCCCTTTGTCTTTTGCGCTGATTTTAAGCATGGTTCTGACAGTCCTGCTTCTAACACAGTGTGTTTGTTTTGATTTGTGGCCTTCTGTCATGGCGCCGCGATCCCACAATGCACTGTGGCGTGACGTCAACTCCAAAGCCCTATTGCCCAATTCTAGCTTGGTGTTCAAACCAAACTTTCATCCTCACCCCACTACCTACCTCGTCCTTTTCTCCCTGAGACCTCCGTTCAGTCCTCCATACCCATATCATCCTTGTCCTCTACCTCCTCTACCTACCACTACCTCTACATTGTAGTCCAGTCACAAGCCAGCTTATGCCAACCGCCATCCGCCTTCTTTCTCCAAAATCCCACCACTGGCTTCCTCGGTGTTCCCCACACTAAATCTCACCGCACTCGAGTCGACTCCCTCGGGACGTCTTTAGTAGCACAGCCAGTCTCACAATCATGTTGGCCCATGCCAAGAGCCTTGTCCATGGGACCTGCTGCCCCGATGGAGTTGAATCTGCTGACAGTGAGGAACCCAGATTTCTCATGACAAAGGAAAGTTCTCTTTTTCCTTTCTTGATTCTAGTTGTGAATTTTGAGTGTTGTCTATTGGACCCAGGCTGGTCTGACTCTGTTTAGTTTATTAACAGCAGTCTCTACCCAAGCTGATTTCCTGGTTAATGTGTGATGTCACAAAGCATCATCATCATCATGGGACTGGAATGACCAAAAACCTGAACTGAAGTAGCAATTTCTCAGTAGATGTTGAGTACAGACTTAGACAGGGAGATCTTACCTTCATTAAAGTTGGGACATGAATGACTGTATCAGGAGACATGAAGGATGACATATTTGAAAAATTGCTGAGGCAATGCAAACTTCCAAGGCATATCCAGAAGATGATGACTTCACCAGTGTTGCAAAAGCACTGATTAGCAAGCACTCCTGCCTTATAGAGCCTGGTCTACAGCTGGGATGGTATGACTGGAAGAACAGACTTAAATTTAAGATGGAGAACAATATTGCAAAGCTTTGAAAAGTTGGATGTGAAGATGTAGCAGTTAATGGGGGTAAACAAAGTAAAGGCAACCCAGAGGAAGACTACTCAAGCAAGAATGTCAACTGACCAAAAAGAGGTGAAACAAATTATCTGCCCAACTTTCCTGATGATGAAATAACCTTCGAAAATGTAAGGAAAGTCATTGAAGATGAAATGAGGAAGAAACTGCCAGATACTACTCTTATCTCACAGTTGATGGACCAGATATTTCCACTAGTTAGGCAAGAGATTGTAAAAGAGGCGCCTGCTGTACAGAACATGTCTGAACAATAGACATCTCTTTTCACAGAGACTTTGTAAGCTACTGTTTTTGAAATTAACCTTAAGGTTTGACAGAAGAATTGAGTTTTATGCAAGTAAAATCAAGTAAAGTCAGTGACGACTTAAATAAATTTGTTAGAAAATTTATGAAAGATTATACTTCTGATGACGATTATGATAAGATGACAACAAAGACGAACTAACAGAATTCTTTAGCCTTATAGCATGAATTTCATTACTCATTATTTTAAAGAACCTTAAGGATTTATTTATATAAATCATTAATTTGTCATCAAGTTTTCTAATTGCTAGTCTCTGGTGAAAAACATTAAACAATGACTAAATAATTTGCTTGTTTCTCTCACTCTCCTTCTTTTTTACTTTTTCAGAAAAGTTCAGTAAAATTAACAGCAAGAACCTTGAGGGACACTTGTTTTGAGGCTTTGGAGCAGCTATCACCACATTTTATTGACATCTTCTTGTCCAAACATAGAACTAGACTCTATAACAAGACTTGACTACATGCTAAAGTGGCAAGCCCTAACCCTACACAAGTACATTTAAATAAGTGTAAGTGTTAGGAAAAATGTACTTCTACAAGTGCTTTTATTGCACCATGTTCATTCACCCACGAGCAGCTGTAACATGAATCAAATGGCTGAATTGCCACCTCAGCATGCAATCAGTCTTGCTAATGGCCTAATTTTATTCAGGTGTGTTGCAACAGGGACACATTTATAAAAGTTTCAGGGCACTCAAGGACTGGAGTATCAAAGCTGCAGCACAGTTGCCCTTATGGATGACATTTGTCCACACGTGCAGAGCCTGCAGTATAACTGTTTGTTAAAGAGTGTTGTAGTAACCATGCTTTCAGTTTCATTTAAAAAACGGGAGACTGTTTTATGCATTTAGAAATCTTTATTAGAAATTTTAATGTAAAACCGTTAAAACTATAACTGTAAAATACTGCACAGCTCATAACAAGTTGGCATTAAAATATAAATAAGCATTAAAAACAATGAAATATTATTTTGTATATTTGTCTGAACAACATATAGGAACTATGAATAGTTTGTCGTTAATTATTAACACAGATGTTTTTTGTTTGGGGTTTTTTTTGTTGTTGTCATCTCCATATTTTGTTTCCTTTCTCACTACAGAGGCTCTGTCAGTTTTCCAGTAATGAGGTCCGGAGCTGATTAGGCCTCCAGCTCTGGACCTCAGATCTCTCCTCTTTTGTCTGTCAACACAGCATAAGCACATATTTAGCTCTGCAAGCTTCACCTTTTTTCATCCAAAAAGAAAAAGTACATTTTTCCTGTTTTACTTTGGCAGGCTTGCGTCCTATGTTAGTGTTTTCATTTTGCTTCCCCCCCATCCCCCATCCCCCATCTCATTATGTTTGATCTCTCCCAGCTGTGTTCACCATGTGTTTCAACTTCCCTTATTACTCCCTGATGTATATAAGCCCTGTGTTTTCCTCTGTGTGTTACATTGTCCCTCATAGATGTGTGATTTTTCCTGGTGTGCTGTGGTCCTTTATATTGCCTAGTTTTTTGTTTGGTAGTGTTCTCGTTTTTCTTATAGCAAAATAAAGCTGCCTTTATCCCCATGTGTATTGAGTCCTGTATTTGAGTGCATCCTGCCTGCCACAAGGTACCTACTGTGACAGACTTTTCTTATCAAGTAGAATGTTCATTTGCCCTTACAATACAAATGTATGTAGGCATGATGCAAATGGACTCATAAATACCAGAATTTGTTTAAGGAAAATATTTAAAAAAAATAGTGTTTGATAATCTTAGCAGAGCAGCATGGTGGTTAGCACTGTTGCCTCACAGCAAAAAGGGTTCTGAGTTTAATTCCACCATCAGGCCAGGTCTTTCTTTCTGGAGTTTGAATGTTCTCTCTGGGTACTCTGGCTTCCCCTCCACAGTCCAAAGACATGCAGTTAGTTGGTATAACCATCCTGATAGGTGTGAATGATTGTCCATGTGTTAGCCCAGTGAAAGACTAGCGACCTGTTTCACCCTAAGACAGCTGGGATACGCTCCAGCTGCTAATTAATGCTTCAATCTTAAATCTGATCAACCTATCTCTAATAATCGGCTATGTACCACAGGCCTTCAAGGTGGCTGTAGTTAAACCTTTACTTAAAAAGCCATCTCTAGACCCAGCTGTCTTAGCTAATTATAGGCCAATCTCCAACCTTCCTTTCATATCAAAAATCCTTGAAAGAGTAGTTGTCAAACAGCTAACAGATCATCTGCAGAGGAATGGCTTATTTGAAGAGTTTCAGTCAGGTTTCAGAGCTCATCACAGCACAGAAACAGCTTTAGTGAAGGTTACAAATGATCTTCTTATGGCCTCTGACAGTGGACTCATCTCTGTGCTTGTCCTGCTAGACCTCAGTGCTGCGTTTGATACTGTTGACCATAATATCCTATTAGAGCGATTAGAACACGCTGTAGGTATTACAGGTACTGCACTGCAGTGGTTTGTATCTTATCTACTCTGGTGGAATTTTCTGTTAATAAAGTCTGCAGCAAGATCAACTGTGGTCACGCTCTGTTTTAATTACTGCATGCAGGACCGCAAAACAGACGTTAACCATCACTTATACAGTCAAGTTAGCTCTACCCTTCGGACGTTGCAGCTCCCTTTTATACTCTCTCACACAACTCTCTTCATCTTTTCAGTTACAATAGTTTGTCCACCTGTGCTGTTGCTGGACAGAGAGCATTCTCACCATCTATGCTTAGGGAGCCCCTGGCACTGGCCTCCCTGAGAGTCTCATACAGTCAGCAGATAACATAGCTAAGCAAAGCTAAGCGGGTCACGTTGACACACGAATCCTTCAACTAAGAAATAAAGGCTATGCAAAATTTTACAGTGAATTTCTAATCTAAATGTGAGAATAAACTAGAATTGTTTCACCCAAATAGATTCCAATTTGTTCATGTAAATGGAGATGCCTCTTCACACACATTGTTAATTATGGAGTTCCACGGGGTTCAGTGTTAGGACCAATTCTGTTTATGGACATGCTTCCCTTAGGCAGCAGCATCAGAAGACATGGCACCCAACTTTATCTATCCTTGATGATTATCTCCAGGTTGATGTTGGGCATGGAAAAGTCTCTCTTCTCTCAGCTTATTGTTGTCAATCTTTGAGCGAACAAAGTAGAGCTTTTTCTTCATCTTCTGAGGGAGTGTCACGTCATTTTCTGTAAAGAGATTGTCTGAGATGAAAAAGTCAAGTCCAACTTTTTTTTAAAATACTTCTTAGCTGGAAACTTGGTGGTGCCAATGCCAGGAAGATCAGAGAATTTAACATTGGGATAGTTTGAATGGGGGGTACGGTGTACCCTCTAAGGTTGTTTCTGTAAGACCAGTAGGTCTAATTTCTAATCTATAATTGCTCAAATTTTTCTGAACATTCTCAACAATACACACAAACCACTTTTGTTTTTTCCTCCTTTCACTACTCACTGATATTTTTCCATCTGGGTAATATGCTTCCTTTTGATTTTACTATCCAAACTGACCATGGCCTTTTCCAGGTCCTCATCAAAGAGCTTCCACATGTCTGTGTCAATATGGAGGCTTTCTCCACTTTCCAGGAGTACCTCCAGTTCGATGGATGTCTCAGTAGTGGCCACACCAATGATATGGACCTGGGCTCTGTCCTCTTCTTTTGTCTGTTGATACACCACAAGTAATTTTTTAGCCTTGCAATCTTTATCTTTTTCTTCCAAAAACAAGGAAATGTGTTAATCAAACGTTTTCCCCAAATCACCAACTCACATACATACATACATTCATTCATTCATTCATTCATTCATTCATTCATTCATTCTTGGTACAAACATATGGCTTCTTCATACGTTAGTGTTTGTGAATGATGTAGTGTGCAGCTGTGGCCCATAAGCAGACTGGATCTCACTTTATGTGAGAGACCTTTATGTGTGGTCTCGCATGAAAGAGGTGAATAGCTGCCTCCCTCCACAGGGACACTGCCATGGTATAACATCCTGAAATCAAAAACATGACAGAATGAAAGATTTAATAAGTAATACAAAAAGTCACTCAATACCAAAATACAGCCCACATCCTAATACAATCTGCTCCTCTACCACCAATCTCACATATGAGACATCACTTTCAAAACTCACACTTCAGTTGTACCATTTCCTGCTTTAGCTGCAGATTTTTTTTATGGGAACTTCTTGTTTCCCTGACACCACCTTCCTGACTGCCGAACACTGAAAAGTCCATTAAAATATAATGTCACTCATAGTGAATGTATACATCCGTGATAAGTCTTTCCTTCTTCAATACTATTTATATTCTGGTGTTCATAAAAATTCTACAAACAGAAAAATGGATCCTTGGATACATAATACATTTCATAATTTTCTTTTAAACTCATGCTTCAGCAACACCAACATCAGTGTTCAATTTGCCTGTTTCAATCTCTGGCAATTACATTTGCCATAGACAATTCCCAATTCACCATAATATTGACCATTTCTGTAAAGACACCTTTCAGCTCACTCACTCCACCAGATGCACCTTATTTTCCACACCTGTGATTGGGTGTAGTGTTTGGCCTTAATTGCACTCACCTGTCACCCGTTATACAAGGACTGCACTCACCTACACCTCACTCTTTCTTCACTCCCACATGGGGCAGCAGCTGAGGTGAGTTTCTGTTGAGTGCCCTGAGTTCATGTATTATTTCTAGTTACTGAGTGACTTAAATCACAGGTTATTTCCTTTTAGAATTAGCAGTCCATGTGTCTTTCCTTTAGTACTGATCAGTCAATAAAACAAGAAACCTGCAAGTGATTGATGACCGTTCATTCTCATCCTGACCAGATGAGCCCATGATGGTAACAAGCTCCAACTTCCTCTCCTCCTGCTTAACAATTCCCATTGTACCTAACCTTTTTCTTATTAGACATTAAATTCAATAAACCCCTTTCTCTGTAAATTTATTAATAAAACTAAACTAATCATCTTGTTGTTCTGAGGAAGTACACAATAAATACAGTACAAACTGTTCATTCTAATCTCAACAGTACAAATGTATGTTGGCATGATGGAGATGGACTGTATAAATACCAGAAACACTTTGAAATACAAATTATCAAATCGAATTCATTCATCAAATTTAGTGTTTTTTGGAAACCAATGTCAAAAATGATTATTTTTACTTGTAAATACAGAAAAACAGTCTTGGCTTCTTTGAAAACCTAAACCATGATCAATTCTGATGACAGCACAAATACTTAAATCAACAAACACCCTGTAGTAAAACATGGCAGACCCGAGGACACTTCACGCTTCTAAGCATCTGTTATTAACTCTCAGTTGCTGTTTACACCCCAGCTGCAGCTAACCCACTGCCAGCTCAACATACCAACAACAACGAGAACACAAGTAAAGCTTTTTATGCTGGTAAGGCATGATTGTAGATGCTGTGCAGGTGAGTCCGTCTCACCTGCAGCGGCATCGCAGGCCACGCCCCACCACACTCCCCTTCTACTGTAATAAGCCCCATATTTGTGGAGCTCATCCTCAGGGTGTTCTCAGGAGCCGGAAGATGCAAAACATCCTCTGCTTTTAGGAACAAAGCTCTTCTGAAACAGGAAGGGCAGAGGCCTTGAAAAACTGAGTGTGAGCACTAATGTGTATTGCATAAGGGGGAGCTGTACCTCTTAGGTCATGCCCCCTTATTATATATGACAAGCCTTGCTGCACTTTCGATGCAAACTCCTCAAACAATGTCACTTTGACCACCATCCCCCATCAGATATGGCTGCCGCCGTATTATATTTTATAATGACAGCTTTAGCCACTCCCTCTTTCACATCCCAACTTATCACCTCACCACACTCATCACATTACCTCAGCTGGTCACACAGTTTTAAGACGCAGACATGCAAGGGCAGTGGCTGGAAATAAGGCGTCTCGGGTCGGTTGTTAATGAGTCGCATCAATGCCTTATTGGGAGGAGGGGGGGACAAAACAACAACACAAACATATTAACAGATTCATACATTTCTGCTAGATACACTTCTGATGTCACACATCACAGCTGTTACTTTCATGTAGTCTCTTTGGATTTTGATAAAAACAAATTATTCACCTCTTAAAACCAAAGTGTGTTTCTGAACTTCCTGCTCAGAAACTACAGCCCCGAAGTTCTTACAGTATTTCTTTAAAAATACAAACTATCTCTACAAAATCTGGATCTTAAAATAAACTTCACACTTATCAGCCTTCATCAAATACAAAAATTACAACACATGTACTTCTGTCCAACTCCCTCATCATATAACATACATAACATCCCAATTTTATTTTCCAAACTTCAATTTTTTGGACGGCAGAAACTGCCTTTCATGTGTTACGATACACATATGAGTCGCAAAGCTCAATATCTCAATAACTGACACAAACTCTGTACTTTACACTTTCTCCAACCACTTTGAAACTGTTTTGTTCTCTGATAACTGCCTTTCTCACAATTTTCATACATTTCTCCTCATTTATTTATATCCCACCTAACTATAAACTTCTCCTATTTGGTATTTTTTCCAGCCGTGTACTATTTAGTACCATATAGTACCATCAATGTTAAGTTAGACTCTTTTTCTCCAATTGATCTTTCTGAGTTAACTTCAATAATTAATTCCTCCAAACCATCAACGTGTCTTTTAGACCCCATTCCTACAAAACTGCTCAAAGAAGTCCTGCCATTAATTAATTCTTCGATCTTAAATCTGATCAACCTATCTCTAATAATCGGCTATGTACCACAGGCCTTCAAGGTGGCTGTAGTTAAACCTTTACTTAAAAAGCCATCTCTAGACCCAGCTGTCTTAGCTAATTATAGGCCAATCTCCAACCTTCCTTTCATATCAAAAATCCTTGAAAGAGTAGTTGTCAAACAGCTAACAGATCATCTGCAGAGGAATGATTTATTTGAAGAGTTTCAGTCAGGTTTCAGAGCTCAGCACAGCACAGAAACAGCTTTAGTGAAGGTTACAAATGATCTTCTTATGGCCTCTGACAGTGGACTCATCTCTGTGCTTGTCCTGCTAGACCTCAGTGCAGCGTTCGATACAGTTGACCATAATATCCTATTAGAGCGATTAGAGACCATGCTGTAGGTATTACAGGTACTGCGCTGCAGTGGTTTGTATCATATCTATCTAATAGACTCCAATTTGTACATGTAAATGGAGAGTCCTCTTCACACACTAAGGTCAATTATGGTGTTCCACAGGGTTCAGTGCTAGGACCAATTCTGTTTACATTATACATGCTTCCCTTAGGCAGCATCATTAGAAGACACAGCATAAATTTTCACTGCTATGCAGATGACACGCAGCTCTATCTATCCATGAAGCCAGGTAACACACACCAATTAGTTAAACTGCAGGAATGTCTTAAAGACATAAAGACCTGGATGGCCGCTAACTTTCTGCTTCTTAATTCAGATAAAACTGAGGTTATTGTACTCGACCCTGAAAATCTTAGAAATATGGTATCTAAGCAGATTCTTACTCTGGATGGCATTACCTTGGCCTCCAGTAATGCTGTGAGGAACCTTGGAGTCATTTTTGACCAGGACATGTCCTTCAACGCACATATTAAACAAATATGTAAGACTGCTTTCTTCCATTTGCGCAACATCTCTAAAATTAGAAATATCCTGTCTCAGAGTGATGCTGAAAAACTAGTTCATGCATTTATTACTTCCAGGCTGGACTACTGTAATTCTTTATTATCAGGATGTCCTAAAAACTCGCTGAAAAGCCTTCAGCTAATCCAAAATGCTGCAGCAAGGGTACTGACAGGGACTAGAAAGAGAGAGCATATTTCTCCTTTTTTGGCTTCCCTTCATTGGCTTCCTGTTAAATCCAGAATTGAATTCAAAATCCTGCTCCTCACATACAAGGTCTTAAATAATCAGGCCCCATCTTATCTTAATGACCTTGTAGTACCATATCACCCTATTAGAGCACTTCGCTCTTGCACTGCAGGCCTACTTGTTGTTCCTAGAGTATTTAAAAGTAGAATGGGAGGCAGAGCCTTCAGTTTTCAGGCCCCTCTTCTGTGGAACCAACTTCCAGTTTGGATTCGGGAGACAGACACTATCTCTACTTTCAAGATTAGGCTTAAAACTTTCCTTTTTGCTAAAGCATATAGTTAGGGCTGGACCAGGTGACCCTGAATCCTCCCTTAGTTATGCTGCAATAGACGTAGGCTGCCGGGGATTCCCATGATGCATTGCGTTTTTCCCTTCCAGTCACCTTTCTCACTCACTATCTGTTAATAGACCTCTCTGCATCGAATCATATCTGTTATTAATCTCTGTCTCTCTTCCACAGCATGTCTTTCATCCTGTTTTCCTTCTTTCACCCCAACCGGTCGCAGCAGATGGCCGCCCCTCCCTGAGCCTGGTTCTGCCGGAGGTTTCTTCCTGTTAAAAGGGAGTTTTTCCTTCCCACTGTCGCCAAAGTGCTTGCTCATAGGGGGTCATATGATTGTTGGGTTTTTCTCTGTATTTATTATTGTGCTATCTACTGTACAATATAAAGCGCCTTGAGGCGACTTTTGTTGTGATTTGGCGCTATATAAATAAAAATGAATTGAATTGAATTGAATTATTTCTGTTTTATTACTAAAAGTAATCTTTTACCATAACATGTGTAAGAGAACGTGTAAACACAAAAAAAATGTGTAAAAAGCTTAACAAACTTGATGTGTTGCACAGCTTAACACATTTTGTGTTATTTTCAGAAGCTAACAAGAGGACCCAAAACTAGCAGCTCAGTAATTGGGTGTTAGCCCGGTGTTTAGTCAAACTGTACATAAGCAATGTATTAAAACTATATTAACTGAATCAATAAAATGTCCTCATTACTTTTAAAAAATAAAAATGTTATGATGTAATGTTGACTGATGTGTATGGTGTGCTAAAATTCTGAAAGAAGATTCATCTTTTATTTCTCAATGTGTATGGCAGTCATTCTCAAACTATGGTACGCATACCACTAGTGGTACTTGGGCTCTCTCTGGTGGTACATGGGAAATCTCCATTATTTTTTTTTAAAAGATTAAATAATTTACCATTGTGGAGGTATGCAAAGACGTCACCAGAGTTCCCGAGGATCTTCTGGGAGCCTTAGTCAATTACAAAATGTCTCCCCAAGCGTGTTTTCTATGAAGAGCAGCCTTTCCTTTTCGCCAGAAGTCATGCACTCATTTCCCTGGGCCTTAAAACTGCAAAGGCGGCATGGCGCTTTTGCGCAAAAACAGAGCCCTTTTCCATGGTGCCGTGATCCCAGCCCCCATCGAGGAGTCTGAGGCCCCTGGGAGAAACAGTGGGGGAACGGGAGATGCTGCAGTGAGTCGGGAACTATCGCCTGAATGCTGACTTGGGTGGGGGGATCCTGGAGGACGGTCATCACACGGCGGGTGTACAGCAGATCCAGCGAGGCCACCACATGATGGTATTTCGTGTCATCAGCTGAAACGCCACGTAGAGCAAACTGAGCTTCGACGTGCACGAACCATCAAAGGAAGGTCCTGAAGCCAAAAATCCGGTAGCTTAACCGCCACAGTAAAAATTAAAAGGTACAGCTCTGCTATCACTTCAGACGTAAATGAAGACAGAAAACTAAACAGCAGTGACGTTTGTAGGGTTACTGAACTTGGACTATCTGGTACATAATGATGTGATACGTTTTTGCTAGCGAAAACAGCTATGTTAGCATAACACAAACACTGAAGCTGGAGGATGAACGCTAACTTTTTTTCCACTCGATAAAAGTTAACATGAGGGTTCCTGATGGTTAGGGACAAATGCAATCGCATGGCAGGATCCTGTAAATGGACCAAACTTCAGTCAGGAGAACAACTGAGATAATCCATCCACAATACAAGGTTAGTCATTAATATACTGCTGCATGGGCTGGGCTGTAGTTATAGCGTAAGGTTTTAAAAACAGCTTTAAAATGAACAGTGGTAATAAAAACTGAGAGAGGCCGACATTGATCACTGACAGCACTAATTAAAACATGTTAAAAACACAACAGCCATAATAAACACAGAGTAGTTTGGGCCCAGAAGCAGGTTTCATCAGGTCATCACTAAAAGACTGAAAAAAATTAAAGAATCCCAACCGCTGTGAATGTTTTAATGCAGTACAGTTGTTGTTATTATTATCACTTGTCATATCCTTTTTATGACAGTTAAAGTACAGTAGTATAGGCCTATTTAACACCATATGCAGTTTACACGAGACAATTTTATTTCTTATATGAATGTTAATTATTTTCGCTCATAAGGGTGGTACTTCAAAAGCCATATATTTTATGAGGTGGTACTCATTGTGAACAGTTTGAGAACCACTGGTGTATGGCATAACAATTACTGGTCACGGTTATAAGTGTCCACACAGAACAGAGGCTTAATTTTGACCGTGACATGTAAGCCAAGGCAATAAAATTGAAGTGAAAGTAGAACCATAAATAAGTAAGAATACACATGTTGAAAATTGAATCCAATTCTGACCAGCAACGTGACATACCAGCAGCAGGAAGGGGGCGCTATGTTTTTCCTTAACTGAGACAAAGGAGACAATGATGGAGGGTACATCACCTGGTATTCTTCCAGAAATCCAACATATTTTTAATCGGTAAGATACAACAAGTATCATTTACCAGTTTAGCGTCTGACAACGAAACCTGAATTTTTATAAAAATGTAGGAGTTATGTAGTAGTTTTGAGTTAAAGAGCTTTTAATTACTGCTTAACTTACCTAGCTAACCTTCATGTAACAGTCTTGTTAACAAATCCTACCCTTAATTTTACTAGTAGTTCTTGGTTTTCGTGTCATACTACGTTGCAGTTAATGTGTTTTTGGGAGCAGTTATTTAAAATATTTTGTAAAGGCTCCAGCTCAATTTTCATAGTTAAATAGTACAGAATCCTGTAATGAGCAGATCAGTCCTGTTGCTTGTGCCACATTTGGAATCTCTATCTTATACGATATGTAATCTCTGTCATAGCAAATGGTATTGTGCTGCTGGAATTCAAAACAATACAATGATGAATTCATTTCTTTTAACTATGACATGTTGCTTACTTCTGAGGCTGGTCCTAATGTGCATTCATTTGGAAAAAATAAATACATAAAAGACGCTTTTCTTTCCAAGCTCCTTAGACTACGATGACCTGGATGACTGAAAACATTCACAGACAACATAACATATATACATATAAACACACTCATATATTAGGGCTGATATCAGGGCTGCACAAGTTCTTTGTGATCATGAATAATAGAAGTGTGCCTGTTGAAGATCATGTTTGCTACATGATTATATGTCCTGTTATTGTTCTGTATTATATTCAGCTTTCAGCATCCTTTCCCAGCCCCTGTTACACCATCCATACAAAGCCAATCTGACTGTGAGCCAATGTGTTTGATAGTTTGTGTTGGATCAATAGATTTGACAGACTTGGTTCTCATCCAGAGGGAAACAGTCCAAATTCAGATCTAATGAAATGATGGAGGCTGTTTCCTACCACGGTGCTAATGTGTTACTAACAAGGCTCATGGTCTCCAGCAGACAAGCGCCTGGAATGAGGTGAGCTGAGTGTTGCTTTGGTGGGTCTGTGCCCACGTCATGCATCAGGATTCATATTGGCAATAGTTCATATCTCTGTTCTTTAGCCTTCATCACAAAGCTGTGAAGGAAAAACAAACATCTAACAGGATTTGATGGATGCAAAGTCCACTGAGCTCTTTGTCATTTACAAACTTGTCCAACCAACAAGAGCACAGATGAAAAACACAGTGACAGTTAAAGGATTTTGCCATATATGAGCATAGATTACTTTCATATAGATTTTCAATGCAGGCTTTTGGTGAGCCGCTGGGTTCTGTCTAATAATCATCTCAGCATTTTACAATAGAATAGCTCTTTATTAGCTCTTCGTTTATTGTTATTGGACATGAAACAAGGAAGCTGTGTTTCTCATTGGATGTTAGTTTCATGTTCATCAGGATCATTTTCTAAAGAGCTGATATTTAGACCATTTACTGCACTGGCTGCACATTCTGTCTACATTTCTCTGTATGTGCTGTGTTTGTCTTTCATATTTCTCCATATTGACACAAACAGTGAACAGCAGTAGATCTACTCTTCATCTGTTTTAGGCCCAGTGAAAGATCTGAAGCAGAAATGGTGTCATTAGGAGAAGAAGAACGGCGAGGAGGCAGCAGCTCTTAAAGATGAAACACAGCAACTTAGCCCTGAGCTCAGAGAGCTTCACATGAAAAAGCTCCTCAAGCGGATCATGTCAGAGGTTTGTCATCAACAGGAGGAACTGTTCATATCATAGAATGAAGGATGCTGTCAGCTGGATGAAGAAGGTTATTTAATGGCAAACGTTCACATTGAAGTCAAATTGTTGTCGTGTTGAACAGATTCATGGACTGATTGTCTCCAGAATGTTAGAAGAGCTTCAATGAATCATTAGAAACAACTTACAGCTGCACAGTTGTGTCAAACACATCTTTGTGTCATTGTGGGATTTTTGTGTTTCTACATGTGACACACGTCTAAAACATGCACACAATTTGAAGACAAACAGGGACTCATTTGTTCCCACAGCCAGATGCTGAGAGCCATTTCCTTGTAGTCCTGTGTCTATATATATGCACCATTAGATGTTATTGGAATGATTGTCAGCTTTGATAGTTTCATGTATGTTTAGCTGGACGGCTGTTTGATCCTCCACATGTTTAAAGGTGTCCAGTCCTGAGACACTGGGGGTGGAAACAGCTGTGATGTCATTGGACTGTCACAAAGACAGAAGTGCATGAAGTGAGCAGCCAAGGAGCCGCTGATGTTTTGGATTCAACAGCATTTGAAAGGTTGACACAGACACATTTGCACATAGAAAGCTGAATTTGTCATATGCCACAGTGAACTCACTGTTCAGTGTTTTTCAGGAAGCTTCTTAACTGCCTCTGCTGCCAAACAAGCAGCTGATGTCCTTGAGAAGAAGCTGAAGAAGTCTTCAACAACAAATACAGGAAGTGGACTTTCAAATACTAGATTCACTTTAGACTCACACAAGAAATGACTCAACTAGCTGTGTTTGATTGACTCCTTTGACTCTATGAAAGGTCAGTGTGTGTCTGTACACAGACTGTTGTATTGGACTATTATTCAGTTGTCTGCTGTGTGTTTTCAAATGTCTGCATCTCAGTGTAGATGAGGCTGGGGGTCATGGGAGGCCACCATAGCAGTCTCTTCAACATCATGACATCATCATAAATGCTGCTGGACTGTCTGATGGGCTGACGGTGAAAAAGCCGTCGGGAAGGAAACAGAAGACATTTCAGAGGCTGCAGCAGATTTCTTTGATTTGGGGCCTTTTTCAGCTTTATTGGACAGAGCAGTGAAGATAAGTGACAGCAAAGCAGAGGGAGAGAGAAAGGGGACGTGGTCAGAATCAAACCCAGGCCAGCTGCTCTCCACCTCATGGCACATGGTCACCTGCTCATCCTAGTGAGCTCCACCAGCAGCCCTTTCACACAGTTTACACTGTCAAACACTGTGTGTGGACCTCAGCTAACAACAGGCTACATTTAAGTCTGGACTACATGCTTTTATATTGAGGCAGATTTTTCACTGTTTTTATTCCATCAGCAGCTCAACATCATGAGCAGCTTTGACATAAAGACATCAAACTCAAGCTGACTTTAAACTGGATCTACTTTTAATACAGGGGCTCAAAAACAACTCACATCTTTATTATATATCAGGACAGAAAGTCATTTCATCTCAAATGGAAAACAGCTTTATTTGGAATAATCAGCACTATCAACTGGTTTGGGATCTCCACCAGTTTCATGTCTTTACAGCTTCTCCAACAAAGTTCCTGTAAAATCAGCAGTTTTTGTCTTTATTGGTTTGATAGTGATTGATTATTCAGTCCCAATCTGCTGTCATCTAAAGAACAAAATGATGTTTCTATGAGTCAAAAAGCTCCAGATGTTGTCGGCTTCACAAAGAAAACAAAGATTAGGAACTTAAACACAAAGTGTTTGGAGCCAAAATGTTCCCAAGCTGCTCTTTTTGAAATGGCAGAGGTACAGTGGTGTCTAACAGCACACTGTGGAAGGCAAACATGTTATTGTTGGATGAAACTTCATGAATCCTTTGTAGATTTGAGCTTTTGGAGCCTTTCTTTTCTCTTCAGGTGTACAGAGGCTGAGGAGGCAGGTGAAGCAGGTGGAGCTGTTGTAATGCTGGCAGAGGGTGTGTCTTAGTAACTCTGTGAGGTAGAACTGGATCCAACATTGTGGATGTGTTGATGTTGGAGCCATTAAGATTCTCTGGCCACACTGTAGGATTTCCCTGTGATTCACTGCGGGGGCATTTTGGAGTCTGTCAATGAAACTCTTCATATTTGTGTTTGACACCAGTTTATAGAAACAGAGAAATGTGTCATGCTTTTGTTCGGCCTCCACAAATATACACATTTGTTCATTGGTTGGACTTTTTGTAAGGAGACACATTGAAAACCATGTTAATAAGATCTTGTTGTTTCCTGTGGATCCGACACAGAGAGTGGACTTCAGACAGAAACCGTGGAAGAGATTTTAGAGGCCGTGTGTGGCAACAGGAAGTTTCTGTATGTTTGCTGATCTTACATGTGGAAAACAACACGTGATGTTTGTGAAGTTCTACAATGATCATTGTTCTGACAGCATTTTGAGTGGGAACAGTTCAAACTGAGAGTAGTGGGAGTTATTTACTGATTGAAACAAGCTGAATGTTTCTGTGCACGATGAAGATCAGCAGCAGCAGCTCAGCTGATCAATGAATTGACATCTATCAGTCATTTCATGAGATGAGGTCATCAGCAGACATTTGTTCTAACTGTGTGATAAATGTCAGAACGTCAGGGCTCTGCTTTAGTCACTACTTGATGATCATTGGCTCATTGTTGAATCACGTGGCCCAGTCTGACCTCTGACCCTTTGCTGCAGGTCTTCTGTGTTATCTCCACTTTCATGTCTGATCTTCTGCTGTATCGTCCAAAATAAACATCTGAATCATTTCCAACATGTCAGCAGATCTTTAGTTTGGGCAGTACAGTACAAAATAACACATATTGTACTATACTGCCCACTTCCTGATCTTATTGGATCTGTGTGTGAGGTTGGTGAAGGAAACACATGTTTACTGAGTGAATCGCTGCCATTAGGAACTAGTTTTTATATCACAGCCTAGAAATCACACAGGACCATTTCTGCAAGTGAAAAGTCGTCATTGGAGGAAAATCATTGTGTAGTTTGTGCGACTGTTGTTTGTAAATGAAGAATTGTCCCAACTACATGTGCTGCTGACCTTTGACCTGTTCTTTAGGTGCACAGAGGAGTCTGTGGAAACATCCAGAACTGAGGCAGTGCTACAGATGTCTTCAAATAAAGTGGTGTATTATCCATGTTTTCTATGGATCACATCCAATATCCTGATCTAACAAGCCCCCTTTTTGTGGATTTTAGAGCCTCTGACTTTTGCTGCGTCTGCGTCTCATTTCAAGCACAAGAGCAAGAAGTGGATGAAGAAATGGGGCGAGTGGGGTCAGTGTGGTGCATGTCAGCTGTGCTCATGCTTTCACAAAGAACATGTGTATTCATTGGCAGCATTAAGGTGCACTTTAGTCTTCATAATAATAAAGTATTCTGACTTTATTATTGTGAATCCTCACAGTCATGTTGCAGCTCTGCTTTGCTTTAAGAAAATGTTCTACCAGGATGTTATTTTCCTAAACGTGTTCTCCAAATGTTCCCAAAGACTTTGTTCTAAGTAGTTCTACATGATGAAACATTCACACTAAGTTTAAGAAGGACACACAAACACCATCTGTCCTTTCATCATGTGTACAAACGTGTTCAGATGTCAGATGTACCGTGAATGGATGCAAATGTGGATCGTTCCAATAAAATGAGACAGTTTTGTAAGTGGATCACAGTTTGAAGTTCATTGAAACCTATAAGAACATGTTATTCAAACCAACTTTATCCAACAGGAAGAAGCATCAGGGGAACAGGAAACATTCAAACATGTTTACTGTAAGAACTGCACAAAGGAAGGAAACACAATCCTACACACGACCACTTTAAAATGGACATTTAGCTTTTCAAACATCAGCGAGTGCTGCAATAACAACACTGTGCCCATTCTGATCAGACTGAAAGATTTATAGAGATTTATCCATGTGCTGGAAAAGGATTTGATATCAACATATATGCAGATTAGTAGGAGCATTTTCTTCATATTGATTTAGAGTTCAGTACTAGGAATATGTAGAATTAACATCTGTGTACATGACGAGTGATGAAAATTCAAAGTCAGGCTTTCAAAGGACGTCAGACTTGGTGTCTCTATCTGTGACTGTCCCAGAGGAACCTACCTGAGGGATTATTAAAGATCTGTCTATCTAGAAAGACTTGCATTGATTCACAGTGTACAATTCTTTCTAATCTATTAACATCTTCCTCCAAATCCTGTTTCTGCTGCATCAGAAGGGCTCAAACCTCCTGCTGTTGTCTGCTGGACCATCAATTCTACTTTATGATGATCTTCAAAGATAAAAACGTGAGTTTATTTGTGAACTCTGTGAAATGCGTCTGATGTTTAGTTTGAACCAATCCTGTGTCAGCTGCAGCCACATCATTGCCACGCATACAAATGGCTGCGTTCCTGTTTAGACCTGCTGGCTGTCAATGGGCTTGATTCCATTTCAGACTGCCGGTGGTCGCTGTGATCTAAACTCAACATGGCTCCTGTGTTAGAAGAGCCTCTGATTTTAAACTTTGCACATTGAATAGTTTCTTTGCAACACTATGGAGCTACCAGCCCAGTATATGTAGCCCACAGTAGATGGAGTTATCAAGCTGCACTGACAAACATCAGGACTCATGTGATCCCTACATGTGGACCTTTCACACATGGATCCAAGTGCAGATTCAACTCTGCATTACATTTGACTTCAGCTGTTACACACTTTCATTTTCTAGCTGTGTCACTTCCTGCTTTTTGGATCAGAGTTTATCCATGTCCACAAATGTTTGGCTGCATATTTGTATCATCTATATTTTCAGTCTTCATACAGCCGATATTTCATGTGAACTCCAATCTGCCACCTGCCATCACGTTTTCAGGGTTCATTCAGTGTTGAAATGTAGGACAAACAGCAGCACATGTTCTCTAAATGTTTGCAGTCATTTTAAATGAAGCTGATACTACATGAGACATTTTCCACATTTATTGTCTTTGAACAGAGAATAATAAAGCCATCAAACATATACAGGCTGTGCAAATACAAACTTCTGTGGTGCATTTGATGACCTGCAGAGGAGAACAAGTCGGGGTTTCAGTCCTAACACAACCTCTTTGTTCTCAATACTACAAAACCTTCAAAGGCTGATATGCAAGTTTGCATGAATCACCAACACAGTTGTGTTTGTTTCTAGTATAGTTATAAATAAGCTGATCAAATATCTGCTGACTGATTAGATCCAGTATCTATTACAGATGAACTGGATATCACAGCATGTTGTTGATCCGTCATATCAAACTAAACAGTGTTGCTGCTGTAAATATCCTCCAATAAAGTCAGATGAGGGCTTCTGTTGCCAGGTAACGGTAATGTCACACTGGACCTTCTGATCTTTAGCATCGTAGCGCTCGGAGTCTGATGTTGGCTCATGTGTTGTCATACACCAACATGACGTTCTACTAGTCAAGGCCTCACCTTGACCCACTGATGCTGATCACACAGACCCACTAATAGAACTGTTTTATCAGGTTTATGCAGCGTCACCATTAATGTCACATTTAATCAGACACATTTACATTACAAGCCCACTACAACCATTATCAACATGTTAAATTACATTAAACATCTTAACTGATTTAAAGTATTTTAACCTGGTTCATTTTTTTCCACCTTAACAGTTCATACCTCAAATCAAACAAGATATTTGACCCTCAGCAAAAATGTACCAACAAACAATTTTGCAATAAAATATTTATTTTTCAGCTTTTCCAACTGAAATCAAATAAGTGTATTTAACAGTGTAAACCAGAGTGAAGCTGCTCATATAGAGTCCAACCCAGGCTAAAGTAAGTTGAGTAGAGCAGCATCATCAAAGTGTCGGCTCTCTGAACACGGTGCAAGATCGCCATCTGCAGGACATGTGGTCAGGTGACGGCAGTCGCGGGTGGATTTTCCTTGTGCTTCTACACTGAGGTTTACAGTAGCGCGTCTCCTTCGCTGATTGATCCTCAAAGGAAAACATAATGAATGTTTGTGTTAATGACTAAACATGTGATCATTAGACCAGTTATGTTGCATCGTTTAAGATAAAGGCTGTGTGTGTGTGTGTGCGTGCGTGCGTGCGTGCGTGTGTGACCTACCATGGTGCATAAGCACAGAAGCACATGGTCATGCTTCCAGCTGTTCCAGCTGCAGTAAGTTTTCAGTGTTTTTAATGAGTTGCTCTAATGTCAAAGGTCAACGACATGAGAGTGAATATACAACATAACTTTATTGATAGAATAATAATGGATTGGATTCATACAGCACTTTACAATTCCATTATTCATTTACATACTGGTGGAGGCAGCTACAGCTGCCCTGGGACAGGCTGACAGAAGCGAGGCTGCCATATCACGCCATCGGCCCCTCTGGCCAACACCAGTAGGGTAAAGTGTCTTGCCCAAGGACACAACGACCAGGACAGAGAGCCCGGGAATCGAACCGGCGACCTTCCGGTTACAGATGCGCTTCCCAACCCCCAGCGCCACAGTTGCCCGGTAGAAGATGAGAGTCCACAGCTGTGATGATTTGGTGCTGTATAAATCAAATGAAACTGAATGAATGATAATCAACTATCTGCACCTCAGGCTGAGCTTCAGTGTCTGATCCTGGGTCAGGCAGATCTCCCTGGTTACAGTGACAGGAAGTGACAAACGAGCAAAGAGAGAGAGGGCGGGACATGGACGCTAGAACAGAGACGTGAAGGTGAGAAGGTGTTTGGAGACAAACAGAAGAAAGGAAGTGTGAGGTCTGAGGTCTGGTCCTTCTAATAAAGATGCTTTTCCTCCAGTATATCCATGAACTCGTGGGGCTGAATGATCACATGTTATCACAGTGATCATGAGGCTCAATGTAAAAAGTTCAAATAGACTGAAACACTGTAGATAAAGGTCAGAGGTCACGTTGATGCCTTCATGTTTGACCACAGAGCGGTCAGTCTGTGTAACAGACTCTGTGATCAGTGATCAGTGCTGTGGGTCCAGGTCAGAGGACATGTTGGATCTCTGATTCTTTCACGTCCATATTAAACAGCTGCTGCGATGAACTGTGACTGTTAGCAGTAACTCATTAAACATGTCTGCACACTGTGAGAGAGCCGTCCTCCATCAGTGAGGCTGACAAACGCTCACACTGGAACAGGAAGCAGATTTCTGTCTGACTGTCCTGATGGACAAAGGATGAAATCCTCTGTAACACAGTCAGGCTGTTACAGCCCATCATCCAATCCAACTTTATTTATACAGCACTTTAAAAACAACAACGTGACCAAAGTGATTCCAATAATAAAACAGAGACAGCAGTTAAAAACCATCCATTAAGCAAACAATGAAATTAATATAAATAAATAAATACATAAATGAAAAAGAAGATAAATAAATCAGTGTGTAAATTAAATATTAAAACATGAGTAAAATAAACAATAAGATTAACAAAATAAAAGCATTAAGAGTGGAAACAGCTGACTACAAACTGACTACAAACTGACTACAAACTGACTACAAACTGACTACAAACTGACTCTGGTACGACTCCTAAAAAGCCTTTGAAAAAGGTGTTTTTAAAAGTGATTGAAACATTTCAAGTGTTGGGGCCAAACTAACATGGAGGGGCCGTTTGTTCCATAGTTTGGGGGCCACAACAGTGAAAGCTCGGCCCCCTCGGTGTTTCAGTCTCCACATGGGGACAGCAAGGAGTGACTGGTCAGATGGTCTGAGAGACCTTTGTGGAGTGTATCGGTGTAGAAGGTCTGACAGGTAAGAAGGAGCCATTTAAAACTTTAAAAACAAGCAATAACATTTAAAATGATTCTAAAATGGAAACCAGTGTAAGGATACAAGAACAGGGTAATGTGCTCACGTTTACGTGTCCCTGTCAGCAGGCGAGCAGCAGCTTTCTGGACCATTTGCAACGTGATAGTGAAGCCTGATCAATACCAATATAAAGTCCATTACAATAATCAATTTAAATGAAGTTGAAACTACATGAGACATTTTCCACATTTATTGTCTTTGAACAGAGAATAATCAAAATATATCAAAATCAATAATCAATAAAACATGTATTATCCATCCATTCACCTCTACTTTTCTTGCATTACATCACATAGTCAGCATAAATATGTTTTTGAATGAATGATGAAAGTGGGATGAATTTAATGAGCCCTTGTTGAGAGAGGTGGGACAGAGAGAGACAGAAGTCCCCCCCTCACCTCTTATTGCCTCTGAGAGAAATAAAAAGGTTTTAACATTTAGGCTGTTGTGTTTACAATGATATGAAGTGCTGTTAGTGAATCATCTTCATTCTGAATCAGAAGTTTAATGAATATGTTGAATGAGAATAATTGACCTGATTTAAATGTGTAGATGTTGTGTGTGTAGACTCAGCTTTGAGAGATTAGTGTGTGTGTGGCTGCAGGAATGTTGGAAGATAAGAAATGTGCCAGAACTCCATCCTGATAAAAGACAGGATATGAAGAGTTAACAATAGAGTCATAATTCATATGTGATTGTGCTGATAGTTAATCCTGCTTAACTGACTGAAACTGTTTAGAATACAATCAGGTAGAAGTTTAACCAAAGCAACGAATAAGAAACTCTGATAATAACTCTGTAGGCCCCACACTGAGAGTCTGTGTGGAAAGGATGGAGGAGCCACTAATCTAACATTAACATGGAAATCAAATCAATTATACTGAATATATTTGTTTCTGGGAAGAAAGTTTTCCTGTGTATTTGAATCAAAAAGACATTATGTGGATGTTGATGTGAAAATGAGCTGATGGTGAATCTAACTGAAGATGAACTGCATGGGTTGATGCTTCATAAAGTGAAGTATATTCATATGCAGCCAAATGTTCATAATGGAATTTTCTATGTTAAGAAGAAAAGAAGAAAATGAAATGAAGCGATTCTGAAGCTAAAAGTCAGACACAGAGAGGATGAACGTTTATGGTTAGTTGCTCGAGTTCTTGCGATGAGCAGCAGACGTCATCTGAAGACTCGTCCCGTGAGTCCACAGTTTGTCAGAAATTCATAGAAATTCTATCAGGATAAGACAGAAGATCTTTATTGTCAGTGTTACCAGAACAATGAGTAGTTTGGCATCTCTCCATTGGCAGCTTGTATCTGTTTACATTCAGATTCTTAGGATAATAGAAGAAGATAAATAAAGATAAAAACAAGTTTCAGAGGTACCTACACAGGGAATGTGTGTAATGCACAATAAATGAAGTATCTAAACAAAAGCACAGGTTCTATACAGAAACAAATCTATAGATATATCTGCAGGTACAGTGTAAAGAGGAGGATCAGGTCAGTATAAGCTGCTCTGTGATTGGTGGGATTGCACATTGAGTAAGCGTAGGAATGCTGGTTGCTGCTGTAAAAGAATACAGTTCTATAAATAGAGGCAGGAATTCTACTGTAATGAATACTGGTTAGAAATAAATCTAGTGAAAGTGTCCATGAGTGTTAACAGCACAGTTAACCTTCAATCAGGGTGGAGGTAGAAACTTCTACTGAGTCTGTTTGTCTTTGTTGGACCTGTAGAGTTTACCAGAGGGAAGGTGGGAAAGTTTGGGATGACCGTGGCTCAGGGGGTTGGGAAGGGCACCTGTAACCGGAAGGTCGCCGGTTCGATCCCCGGCCTCTCTGTCCTGGTCAAGCAAGACACTTTACCCTACCGCCTACTGGTGTTGGCCAGAGGGGCCGATGGCGCGATATGGCAGCCTTGCTTCTGTCAGTCTGCCCCAGGGCAGCTGTGGCTACAACCGTAGCTTGCCTCCATCAGTGTGTGAATGTGAGCGTGAATGAATAATGTCATTGTAAAGTGCTTTGGGTGCCTTGAAAAGCGCTATATAAATACAATGCATTACTATTAATATTAAAGTGAGTGTCCAGGGTGTGAGGGGTCTTTGATGATGATGCTGGCTTCCTGCTGAAGGCTGCCAGTATAGATGTCTCTGAGGGGGGTTAGTGAAGTGCCGATTGGCTGCTCTGCTGCCCTCACCACGCGCTGCAGTTTCCTCTTGTCCTCCACAGTGCAGCAGTTGAAGCAGAGGGTGCAGCAGGAGGTCAGAAGGCTCTCGATGGTGGAGCAGTAGAAGTTAATTAGCAGGCTTTGTTGTGCTTTCCCTACCTGGTGGGAGATGTTTGTGGACCAGGTGAGGTCGGCCGAGATGTGGACTCCGAGGAACTTGAAGCTCTCCACCCTTTCTACCTCCTCCATCAATGTAGAGGGTGGAGTGCTCAGATGGCTTTGTTCTGCTGAAGTCGATTATCATGTCCTTGGTCTTGGCTGTGTTTAGATGCAGGTTGTTGTTGTCACACCATTGCTTCAGATGCTGAACCTCCTCTCTGTAGCTGAATCATCGTTGTTGTCCATCAGTCCTATGATGGTGGTGTCATCAGCACATTTATAATGGTGTTACTGGTGTGGACTGGAGAACAGTCATGGGTGAAAAGTGAGTATAAGAGGGGACTGAGGACACACGTTCAGAGTGAGGGTGGAGGAGGTGTGGCTCCCATCCTGACGTTCTGGGGTGTGTTGCTCAGGAAGTCCAGTATCCAGCTGCACAGTGAGCTGCTGGGTCCTAAGTTGCTGAGTTTATGAACCAGTTTGTGGGCTTGAACTGTGTTGAAGGCAAAGTCCACATGAAGGAACTTATCACAGGAGGATGAGACGGGAAACAGTGAAGGAATAAAATAAAGCAACATCAACAGTAGCTGGAAATAAACCCTCCAGACTGAAACACTGAGGAATAACACGAAGATGAAATACAAACAATCAGCAAACTAATAATCACATAGAAAATATTTAATAATAAACACAAAGTCCAGAAACTCAAAGAGCCAGGACCAAGACAGTTTCAGCCTGCTGTATTTCCTGTGCTTGTTTCCATGGTGACTGGGGTGACCAGCTGTTGGAGAGCATGTTTGTCCCTCTGATTTCCAAAAGTGAACATGTGTCAGCAGAAACCTGTAGCTCACAAACACGTCTGCATTTATCTCTATGAAAGCCAAAGAAGAGGCCACGCCTACAAACACTGTGACAGAAGAGCCTAAAAACAGATGTTAGCCCACATCTGTGCTCAGACACAGCTGGGAGAATGACGTGTGGATAATAAAGTTTAATTGGCTGTCACATGATTCAAGCAGAAAAGCTTCTGAAACATTTTTCTTTTTCTCTCAGAGTCTTCTTTCTTCTTCCATCTCCAGCCAAGAGCTTCCCATACGGCTGCACTCTCCACCTCACACTGACTCCACCCACTCCTTTCTTCTTCAGCTGCTCCTTCACCTGTCAGACAGCAGCCAGAATGTCTTTTCTTTTCATTCAAAATCGGGAAATTGATATACATATAAACGGTGTGAGTGTAAAGGTGGACTGTGGGAACTTGCCCTTGTCAGCAGCTCTGCTTTCACAGCAGAGTCATTCAGATCCACAGGAGGGTCCTCCACATGTACTGTGAGCTTCACTACCTGCCTCTTTACTGCAGACACAGAAACAGAAGCTAAATGAAGCCACCATCATATTTATGCATTTAAGCACAGAATGACACTCCTAGCTGATTTAAACCATCACTGCTACTGCTGTGATTGCAGGGAGCAGCGAATGCTCTAGGTGGGACTGCAGAGCATGTTTAGCCCTCATTCTCCATATCACACAGGTCCAGACAATGTCCCACATTTTCATGTGATCTCGTTTAGAGAAATGAACAAGTCTCTCGCACAAAACGAGGCTGACAAAAAGACGAGCTCCTTTTTAGAATGCATTCTTAAAAACTTTGTTAAAATTAATTGCAGTGTGTCTGACTGTTGTGTAGATGTGTTTTTAAGCTTCCTCTCATCCTTAACATTGTCTCACACAAACATGGTCTTTGTCCCACACTAACTTTTGGAGGTGTGTTTGGGGTTGTTATCATTTGGAATACTGCCCTGTGGCCCAGTTTCTGAAGGGAGGGGATCATGATCTGCTACATCTACTTCAGTATGTCACACTACATATTGGCATTGGTGGTTACCTCGATTAACTGTAGCTCCCCAGTGCCACCAGCACTCCCACCACCATGCTTGACTGTAGGTAAGACACACTTATCTTTGTACTCCTCACCTGGTTGCTGCCACACATTCTTGACACCATCAGAGCCAAATAAGTTTATCTTGATCTCATCAGACCACAGCTAATCCATGTCCTTAGTCTGCTTGTCTGCAGCAAACTGTTTGTGGGCTTTCTTTTGCATTATCTTCACACAAAGCTTCCTTCTGGGATAACAGCCAAGTGATGCAGTGTGTGGCGTATGGTCTGAGCACCAAGAGGCTGACCCCCCACGCATTCATACATCTATTTTCAAAAGACAAACTCTGGATATGACACTGAGCAATTGCACTCAACTTCTTTGGTCGACCGTGGCAAGGTTTGTTCTGAGTGGAACCTGCCCTGTTAAACTGTTGTATGGTGTTGACCACTGTGCTGCAGCTCAGTTTCAAAGTGTTTGCAAAATTCTTTCAGCCTAGGCCATCTTTATGTAGAGGAACAATTCTTTTTTTCAGACCCTCAGAGAATTTTTTGCCATAATGCACCATGTTAGACTTCCAGTGACCAGTATGAGAGAGTATGGCTGTATCCCAATTCAGGGTCTGCAGCCGGAAGTGAGAGGCTTGTGAAATGGGATGGTCTTGCCTTCATGGCACTGCCCAGGTTGCCTAGCAACCATGACACTAACAGCTGGAAACGTTTCATACAGCATTATTTGACAGAAATGAAGGCGAAAATCTTTTGTTCATTTGTTTGTTTGTTTCTACATGAGCTTTGATTTGATAAGTATCTGAGGCTGAGACCACGGGACTGTGAAACATGATTGTTGGGCTTCATTTCTGTACTGAACAGTCATTTTAAGATTAGCTAGTAAATAACAATTACCTAATGTTGTTCATGAGACTAAAGTCATCTTACATTGGTAATGTAAATATAATATAGCCAATATTAGTTATTATTTCAATCATTATTAGTTATTACAGCAGTGAATGAACTCTGTTTCAAATACTGAGCTTCAGTAAAGATTCAAGCTGCATTTATTTATATTTCCTGTCACCTTAAATCTTCACTCAAAGACAGGTTCCTTTGACACTGTATATATAAATGTATTATGTATAAGAGACAAATATTGTTCTTTTAATATGTTGGCATCACTACATTTCTCTCAGTGTTTACTTTAAATATTCATGAAATCATATTGAACGGTGTATATTTTAAAGTAAAGGCTTTAAAACCAAGTTAGTACAAACATCACTAATGTCACATAACATGTGGCCAACATTAATGTTTTAATGTTCATTGTTATTAAACATTTGCACATAAATAAGTGACATAATATTCAGTACTTACTTTTAAAAGTTTACTCTTCTGCCGTTTTTTTTTCCGGCAAAATTATCTACACCCACCGCCGTGCTATGCATTCTGGGATATGTTGGGCTACAAAGTCTAAACCGCCACATCCTTAAAATTCAGGGAAATGAAGGACACATTTGAGGGCCGCATTTCGAGCAGCCTTTGATTTGGGACAGCCTTCGTCGCGTCGCTGTGACGTAATCGGCCTTAAAATGCAGCCTCTAAGGCTGCAGACCCTGAATTGGGATACAGCCTATGAGAACAATAACACCAAATTCAACACACCTGCTCCCCATTTGCACCTTGGCCCTGTAGCATTAACAGGTCACATGACACCAGGAAAGGAAAATGGCTAATTGGACACAATTTGGACATTTTCACCTTGGGTTATACTGACTACGGGTGGGTTTTAATTATCGATTTTCTGATAACAATCGATTCTAGTTTTAATAACGTGATATCGATTCATTAAAATCCAGAATTGATTTTTAAATATTAAATTATTTTGCCCAAAATGCTAGAATCTCAGGTTAAACCTCACAAAATTTCGACAACCACCACATTGCTAAAAACGTAAATGAGAGCAGGTACACGGATTCTGCATGAAGACGTAAACACAAAGTGAGGACCCGACGCATCAGAATCAGTGAGTGTCGGCTTTCTTACCCGACAGGACATACACGGACAGCTGCTTCACTTAAAGTTGTGAAGATGTAATTGAGTGGCATCGCCACAAGAGGGGATGCTCCTCATACCTGTATCCATACCCTCAGGGGAAATAGTTGAGTTCAGCCGAGGTCAACTGTGGAACACCTCAGGGGACAGAAGCAACAATATTGGGGGAACAAACTGCAACAAATGCACTGAGGGAAACAGGAATGGAACAAGATGGCGGACACCAAAGCACTGAACAGAACAACAACATTGGAGAGGAGGAATACGAGAGGGTACAGAAATCAGGGGTCACTAAAGTGCCTTTCAGAGTCGACGAAGGGGAAGTTGGACTGCCGCTTTTAGAAAGGGCACAGTATACACCTAACGTGACCCCACCGAATAATGAATCAGTTTTAAGGAGGTCTCCTGGAGAACGACGGCCTGCTACGCATTTCACATATGACACCCTTGGCCAGCCGTCTCCGTGTGCATCCATCAGTCAGTTGTGCTGAAGTGCACGAGTCACCAAACACAGCATTCTGCACCATGCCACCATAGTCCTTGTTACCTTACTTTCCCCCAGTGCCATATCACATTCCACCATCTCACTGTGCACACCCCGGCGCCTTTCCTGTATATTATAGCTCCCCAATCTATACATGTTAGTAGACAAGGAATGTGGGGATGTTCACAATAGTAAATTTTTTTGTAAAACATTTGTTGATGTAAAAGGCCTTATTTCATTGTGGTATTGCACTTTTCACTTAAAGTTGTGAAGATGTAATTTCGTGGCATAGCCACAAGGGGGAGGGAGCTATGGGTGTGATAAGCCGTGGCAATGCTCCTGTAGCTCAGACAAGGAAAGGCCTGCAGACTGAACGCAGCTCATGTCTCCTGTCTCTGCTTTTCTGTTTAAAAACAGGATCCATAGAAGGCCTGTAACACATGCTTTAAGTGCATTTCATCTACTATTTGTTATCTTAAATATACATCACTACTACCCTAACACACACACACACACACACACACACACACACACATCCCCACACCCAAATTTCTTCATATTTTAATTCCAAGGAGCCTGACTTGTCATTTCTCTTTCAGTCTCTCTTTGCTTTTTCACTCATTTTCAGTCCACTCAGGGTACCTGACCATTTACAGATTCATGTTTTTTGTTTGTTAAGCCACCTAATTCTGACCTGCAAATCACTCAAGCATAAAATAACTTGATCTTGAACTCTCTGAGGGTTTACCTTATATATACTATATTTCCATTTTGGGCGATTTATTAAGTCAAGTCTGCAGCTGTTTCCCATTTCTCTCCAGAAAATGCAGAAATTACAGGTGGCTCAAGACTTTTGCACAACACTGTGTGTAAAATTGCTTGTGATCCATAAAGGAAAGACAGTGAAAGCTCACCAGGTGTAGGGAGGCTGTAGCAGACAAATGGTAATCTTGTTTCACAGGACAAAGTCTTCCATTCTCCTGAACGAGTCAGAGCTGCACAGATCTTACTCATACCCCTAAACGGGTTCATCCCACTGGCCCAGTTTGAGAATGAGTACTTTGTGCCATCAGACCAGTAAATGTGTGGCTCTCTGTGCAGGCCAATCCACACCCTTTTACTCTGAGCCTTTTCATGGACTTGTTGGTTCTCTCCGGGGTTCTTGACAGTGGCCAGGTCCAAGAAGTTCTCCCTGCAGTACCTTCGAGCATCGGACCAACTCATTTCTTTATCCACCAAATCAAACTCAGGGTTCATCTGAGATCCTGAAAGTCAAAACGTAGAAACGTGTTGTCTTGTTGCATGCTCAATCATCGAGATAAGGAAATCCAATAAGTTGATTGTATTCATCTGGACGTTTTCAGTGAGAGAAACGGTTCATCATCATCCAAAAGTCTTCTTCAGTCTCAGCTGACTGCAGGTTTCCTTAACCTTTTAAAAAGTACTTTTATGCAATGACTGAAACTAGCCCACCGAATGAAATGGTCTTTGATTGCTGGTCAATGGTCATGATAGTTTGCATATTAATGATCATAAACTGACCTCACAGCCCATTGTTTATGCATTGTATAAGTTTTTCCATTGTGCAAAGGTGTTTATAAGGTTTGGGAAACCCGCAGTCAGCTGATGATGATGATGATGATGAAACGTTTCCCCCACTGAAAACGCAACGTCTAGTTGAACATAATCCATTTTTGGAATGGAAATGTTTCTTTGGAATAATGCAGTGAAATCAAAGTTTAAAGTTTAAAAGTTTAAAATCAAATGTAGGTTTTTTTTGTACCTCTGTAGCAAATAAACTGGAGCTTCTCTCTGCACTGAAAATCCCACCATTTTCCTTTTAAAGAGGACACACAGAACTGAACCCCAGAGTAAAAATCTGGTTCATATTCAGAAGTGTCCCAGTTCCTGTAGTCAGCTCCACTCCCTGTGAGCCCATCTGACCACCTCCACCTGATCTGACTGTACAGACCGATCCAGAGCTCAGAGCTGTGAGCGGCAGATGAAACTGTGCTGTTCAGCTGCTTCATTTCTTCAGTGTTCTCGATGGAGGCCAGGTCTGTTTGATTCTGTTTGCAGCAGCTCTGAGCTTCAGTCCAAGTCTTTGCATCAGCAACATAGTGGTACTGACGGGGACAGCATGTGGAGCCAAACCAGCCTGAAAGGGAAAACGTTTGACTGGGTCAGTTTGTAGAGACACTCTGAGTCTATCTGAGACTCTGAGCCTATCAGGGGCTGAGACTGATCTGAGTATTAAGTGCTGTTGTAGACGATAAAGAGCTGGACTTACCTGAGAAGCAGCAGACACACAGCAGGATCCTCTCCATGATGCTGCTGCTCTGGATTCTGTGTGTCAGCAGATTCACTCACTGATCTCTGTTTGCTGCTTACTCATTAACACACATTCAAAGCTGCTTCATCACTTCACTGGAAATGCTGATGTATGCAAAACCTCACTGTGTGCTCTCCCTGCACAGCTGTGAGCTCACATCTTATCTTCCACAGTAAAGTCTGCTCACAGCACTGCTCACTGTCTCCATCCAGCACACAGTGAGAGCATGAGGGAGTGAGCAGGTGTGGTCCTGGTACTCCTATCATGTTGTTGATCAGAGTCCAGTGCAGCACTTTGTTTCACTTTATTTGGACTCGGCTTCAGTTTTTCATCTGGCTCTGAACATCGTGTCATTACTTACATTTGCCTTCAAAAGTGTGGCAGCCGTCTATAACCTGCTCAAAACACACAGCTGCTGTGTGTCCTATCACACACACACATTTACACACAGTGTGTGTCAGCACCAGCTGATGTTCTAAAAATCACATACTCATCCTAAACTCTGTGTGAATGTCCATCAGCACCACTACCATCTGACCGTGGCTCAGAGCCTTCAACACAGGATGTGACATCATCAACAGTGATGACGGGCTCCACAGTAAATATGAGTGAACATGAACAGCTGGGAGCTCAGCTCACTATAAACAGATCAGCTCATGCAGCAGTGACGTGTGCTGAAGGTCAAATCAGTGAATCCTCAGAGGAACAGCAGCTTTCACACATGGACAAAGAGTTTGTGCAACAAGCACAATAGTTACAGATGAGTTTACAGATTTTGTGCTGCTTCATGAATCAAAATTACAGTAAGAATATTTAAACTAGTGACCTGATGCTGTCACATCACAGCCACACAGCACTCTGACTCTCCACTGGGGAACTCTGTGCTACAAACAACATGAAATGGTTGATAAACAGCAGCTCAGCTGGATGGTGGTTTCTCTCTTCTAAGCTTCACATGGAGGAAAATGAATGTGAAGCTTCATCTGTCAGTCTAACCAAATCTCATCATTTCCATTGCTGACCTCAGAGCTTTATCAGCTCTCTGTCCTTGAAGCAACACTTTCATTTGCTTCATCAAACACAGATGTCGCCCATGTTTGAATGTTTTGCTGTTCAGCAGCTGAATGTCTTTATGAACTGTGAGTACTGAGATCTGTCCCACTCACCCAGCCCAGTCTTCCATTTATGTCCTCGTTTACACAGATGTCTTTCAGGTGTTTCAGTGCTCTTTCCATGGAGACACGGAGAAACAGGTGAGAGGAAGCAGAATGAAAGAGAAATACATGATCAGGGTGGATGCAGGACCAAAACGCAGGACTTTCAAACCAACAGGAATTTCAGGAATCAATGTGTTATTTTATTAGGTGGCAATATGTCCTAGTGCAGTCAGACGGGAAAAGCCAGGGTCAAAGGTGAGGCACATCAAGCACAGAATAATAATTTTGTGTTAATCTTAGATGAGTAGTTTTATGGACAAAAACCACCAGGACATCCAATGTCACCTTAGTGCTGGGTATTCCCTGGCCCCATCTCTATATACAGGTGTATAATTATTCTTTCTTTTCTTTCCCTACAGATTAGGTGTGTTTTATACCTTTTAGTTTGTTTCTTTTGTGTTTCTTTTTCATATTTTTGTTTGCATGTACTAAAGTACAAAATAAAGTCAAAAAAATAAATAAATAGAATTTTTGTCATGTGTTAGAACATTAGATATATTGGAGTGTGTATAATGGTTCATGTGGTAACTGTTCTTAGCGTGCATCCTTTTTTGAACTGGTTTTTATAGGAAATTACCCGACACTGCTAATTCTACAGCTACTGCTACCAATAATACTCATGTTAATAAAAAGTAAAATATCAGTAAAACATTAACAGCTCCAGTAATACAGAGTTCTGTCATGCTCATGAGTATCGGTGATTGGCTGCTCTTCCTTTCAGGGTGGTGGCTGCCTCGGGGCGGTGTTTCTGGGGCTGGTACCTGTGAATCATTCTTTAGCTGTCCTGTTACCCTGACACAGAGAATAATGAGAAGTAAACTCGTGATGTCCACACAGTGAAGTTTCTGCTAAATGAAGTCATGTAGTGATCCTGCTGAGCTGCTCTCTTCTCTCACTTCTTCAGATTCTCTTGACACGCACCGAGCTTTTACACATGATACAAAGATATTTCACATGCTGAACAGACTTTATTGAAACAGAGACAATCATCAGAATACAGTGAGACAGAGCTAATCAAACAGATTGATTGTAGGATCAATGATCATTGTTGGAGTCAAAGATCTGAGATCACAGTGGGTGAACATCATTTCAGAAAGGAAAGAAAAACAATCAAACTGGTTAAACAGGAACACCATAGACTCTTTGGTTTCTGCCCAGTGAGCATTCCCAGCTCTGTTACTAAAACGAACTGAAGGTCAGGTACAGCGTATTACCTTTGTTCCCACTGTTGAGGTTTTTTTGTCTAATGAAGACCCTGGGATATCTGTACTGCTCCACAGCTGCTGTGTTGACGATCACAGAGACCGCCCGAATGGGAAGACCGGAGTCTTTCTTGTACCACAGGTACACGTAACTTCCTCCTGCCCCCTTGCTTAGATCAGTAGTTACCCTTGTAAAGCCCATATACCGAAACAATATCTCGTCTATATCATCAGTGGAGATCTTCAGATCTGTGATGGCTCTTTGAGAGTTAGTGGTCTGACGGTACCAGATGAAGACAAAGGATCCTCCTGCACCTCTGTTGGTATCTTCATCCACTCTGATGTAGCCGTTCTGGAAGTAGTCAGCATCTCCATCATAGTCAGCATTGGCAGTGATGTCACAGATGTAGGTTGGTCTCTCCCTCTTCACCCACAGGTAGATCCATTTTCCTCTAGCTTTCCGGTTCAGATCACAGGCCAGTCTCTCCCATCCAAATGCAAACATCTGGGCTTCTTCTCTTGCTTCTATAGAGACATGAAGGTTCACAATGGGAACATCGTACTCTGAGTTACTTCTGTAGTACCACAGGTAGATGTAGTCTCCGCTTGTTCCGGCATTGAGGTTCTTGTTAATCTTCTGGTAACCTGCAGTGATCAGACCCCTGCTCATGCCATGATTGAATGTAAGCTGAATCCTGGTGATTGGTGAGCTGCTGCCTTTTTTGTACCAAAGGTAGATGTATTTTCCTTCAGCTCCTTTGTTCAGATCAACATCGATTTTAATGAAACCTTGACTGCTGCCAGTGTTTATCTCCTTCAGCAGTGGCGCACTTAAGTTTCCTGTTTTCACAGTGCAGCCTCTGTGGTTTAGGATGTCTTGTATGCCCAACCACACCCCCTGTGTGTTGTTGCTGGACAGGTGGGACTCTATGCTACTTTTATGGTCCGTCTTAGCTTCTTTCAGATCGGGTTGAGCAGACCTGTACAGAACTCAGTCGCCCGACCTGAAGGCAGCATCCCGGGCTTTGAGAAGTGTGCGGATCTGGCTGGTCATCCAGGGTTTCTGGTTTGAGAATCACATAATTATCAATAATTCAAAATAAATTTCATTATAATCCTTTGCCTTCAGTCCCACTAACTGATACAAATGGCCGTTCAAGCAAGGACACACAAGGTCGTTCAGGATCTAAATGTTTAAGTTTGAACAGAAAGCCCAGGACCAGCACAGAGGGACTCTGCTGCAGACCCATGTACAGCTACACGTGTAAAGCGGGTGCTTATCACTGCCTTTGGTTCCTGCTGAAGGCCAAGCTTAACAGACCAAAGGTTTAAACATCTGTGTGTCTGAAATAGACCAGTTTTGGTGGTGCTGAGGTTGATACAGACTGAAGACTCTCCACATTGGAACTCTGTATTATAGCTCTGAACTCTATGAACCAGGCAATATGCAGACTGGGGGCCGGCATCCGCCTAGCTCAAGATCAATCCATGTCTGAATGTGAAAGAAGGCACTCCATCATACCTTAATAAATCACACCATACACAATTTATGGCAGGATATACAATATAAAGTCTGCTGCTTGGTATAGCTATATCCATCACTATGTCCATTTTCCTCTGCTTGTCCAACATCACTATGTCCAGCTGGTTACCATCACCAGTTTGTCCTTCTGTATCTGGAAGTCTCACAGGATCCTAGTGCAATCATTCTGCCTGCTAGCATCTTGCACCCTGCTGTTATGTGCTGGATTGTCTCAGGGGCATCTTTACACATCCTGCACCTGTGGTCTTACCTGGTGTGATAGACCCCAGCCTCCATGGATCTCGTGCTCAGAGCTTGTTCCTGTGCTGCCATGATTAGTGCCTCTGTGCTGTCTTTCACAGCTGCCACATTACTACTAAATCCATGAAGCAAGTTTAAACAAAAGGACTGGTTTTAAGATTTGTGTCTGATCAGTTTCTTAAGACTACATTTAGCCTCCATCTAGTTTGAACCCAGCACCTGCCCACCAGTCCAGGTCAATTTGGATTCTTTTAAGGTTCCTGAAGGGAAAGTGACAAGTTTGGTATGAAGGAGGGAAAGTTTGATATTATTTTTAATGATTTGATTTGTATTCATGTTGCCCATCTTTAACTGGTATCAAGCTGTTGCTTCCTGCAGTGGGAAGAGCCACGGGCGATATTATCGGGAGTTGCAATTCCTCTCCAGGACTGTGTGTCGGGTCATGATGGTGAGCAGACCAAGGTTGCATTACTGCCCAGTAGTGATGTTCAAAACACCTTGAGGTGCACTGTTTAAATAAAACTGAACTAAATTGAAACACTGTAACATTAAAAGGTTTAGAAAAAATCTGACATCATCTTCACAAGTAGAATGGGAGGCAGAGCCTTCAGTTTTCATTTTACTTTACAAATGGACCTTCATGCATTCAGCTTCTACTGGGATCTTTGTGACATGATGGAAGCAGGTGAGGAACTCTGAGATGATGACATTTCTTGACCTGTGTCGTTGTCATCTCAGCAGCTGTTTGGTGGAGTCAGGAAGTGAATGATGAGTTTTAACAAAACCTCTCAACATTTGAAGAAACGAGTTGTGTTCAGATTAAACTCATTTCTTCAGAGAACACAGCAACATCAGAGTTTAACTCATCCGGATCTTTAATGTTGTAAAGAAAGAGAAACTCCTGGTGGACTTTCAGGTTCCAGCTGTTTACACACTGACTGCTGTGAAATGTGTACAGTGTTCATAGTTTTAAAGAAATAAATGGCTTCACGGAGAATTAACTTGACGTCTGCTGAGAAACTGTAACTGTTGGATGCTGTGAGGAAAACTGCTGAGCATGTGTGAGAGTGTCATGTTTAACGGCTTTTCAGAGAGTCACTGCCTTCACCTTCAGAGTTTCTTCATGTTCTGCTTCATCAGCACTTCTTCACAGCTTCTGACTTCAAAATGATGGGTCATGAACAAGTGTTGAAATGATTCTTACTAATGAAAGATATTTTTAATAGCAGCAGCAGCTCTTTCACTTCCTTTTACTTCTCTTTTGAGAAACTGCCTCATGAAAACCAAACTGTGTTGTAATCTCTTGTAATCTGTATCTCTTTTAAATCACAGAAAAACAAAACATCTTTAATTATTTTACGTATAGTTGGTTTTGTTTCTTTCTTTCTTACTGTGTAAGAATATTCAACACTGCTATCAATACATTTTTCAAAAAAGGTCTCTCTGCGCAAAATGGGCCTAAAAACATAAACAGCTGTGGGATACTGTTTGTCCGTGATTTGAACCGGGGGAACAAACTGTGGCAGGATGAGTGTTGTGTCAAGTTTGGTGTCACTGATAAAGTGTGTTCCCCGTGCGTCGTGAGCATTCGCTGGGCATGGAGCGCAAATTCAGTTTACTCCGCCTCCATTACAGACGATTAGACGTGGCAGTAGTGATGTTTTAGTTTTGTGAAAAAGTGAAAAATGAGTGTCGTTACATTACCATTCAGTTTTAGGGTGACAATAGAAAATTATATATTTATTGTTCTCACGTGGTATCGGACGGGATTATTTTAACAAACGAATGACATTTTGCCTGATAATTATTTTTATCCTCCTGTAACTTCCCTGTACAGAGAGCTAAAACCTCCAAAGTTTCAGGATTAGTTGGTCGTTCTAAGAAGTGTTTGTGAACTAAAAATCAAAAATGGGGGATACTGTTTGTCTGTGATTTGGAGAGCCCAGCGTGTGCTCCTGACGCAGGGCAAACCAATTCTTTTGGGGACACCTACCTTGGCACGACAGCTGTTGTGCAGGTGAAGCTGAAGACAATATATGAAGGCAAGATTGCGTAAGGTTGCAGGTCCAGATGGCGTCAGCTCCAGGCTCCTGAGGTGCTGCGCAGATGAACTGTGTAGCATCCTAGGATATGTGTTCAACCTGAGCCTGTCACTGGGGAAAGTACCACAGCTGTGGAAGACCTCCTGTGTGGTACCGGTACCAAAGACCTCCCATCCCAAGGACCTCAGCAGCTACAGGCCAGTAGCCCTGACATTGCATCTGATGAAGACCCTCGAGAGGTTGGTTCTAAACCATCTGCGCCTCCTGGTGAGGTCTTCATTGGATCCGCTGCAGTTTGCTTACCAGCCTGGCATCGGGGTGGAGGACGCCATCATCTACCTCCTGCACCGAGCTCTGACTCACCTGGAGAAGCCTGAAAGCACTGTGAGGATCATGTTCTTTGATTTCTCCAGTGCGTTCAACACCATCCAGCCACGACTTCTGAGAGACAAGCTGGAGCTATCAGGAGTGGACCACCACATGTCCCAGTGGATACTGGACTACCTCACAGTTTTTTGCAAAGGATTATTCTATTCTATCTAGTCTTTGGCTTGGAAGCATATTTGGCAATGCTAAAAAAAACTGTCCATTATGCTAACAGTGTCCAAGCATTCTTTTTCTTTTTTAATTCTTACTGCCCTCCCACAATGGCTCTGCATCCCCTCTAGGGGGCATGCACTCCAGTTTGTGAGCCACTACCTTAGCTCATGTGATGAGACACATGATCAATAGTGTGCTATCAACCATCTCAAGGGACAACCCCACTTTGCTTTAAATATCTGTGACTCTACACCAGGGGTCCCCAATCCCAGTCCACGAGGGCCGGTGTCCCTGCAGGTTTTAGATCTCACCCTGTGTCAACACACCTGAATCACATGATTAGTTCATTACCAGGTCTCTGGAGAACTTCAAGACATATTGGGCGTTTATCAATATGCGTACTTGTGCGTACTTGCGTTCTCGTGTACTCGTGATACGTCATCAGTCGGAGACCAAGTACTGTTCCAATTCGAAGTACGCATCAAGCCGAGAACGCGAAAAAGTCCCGGATGTGTTCTCGATCCGCCCGTTTTATCGAGCATGCATCGGTGTAGACTTGGGACAGCTATATGTCCCAGAATGCATTTCGTCCAAAACTCAACAGCGGACTCCCGGCACATCGTTTTCAACCCCCCCCCCGCGCTCGCGGACTTGAGTGTCCACTAGAATAGAAATAAAAGCGTTCTAACATCTCACCTGCTTGTTTTTATTAAGGTATGTACACGTATGTACATGTACACTATTTTTATTAATAGAGGTTTCACTACTGAGGTTAAAAATGATATATAAGTCACTTAGATCACTTCTAAATGTTAATGTTTGGTTTATTTCAGTGTGTTATTTGTTCCTGAGTAAACCGGTTTGGCTGTGATTGAAGTTAAGCTTCATAACATGTTACTCACAGTTAAATTAGGAGGGGACGGCAGTAAAAACTCCGGCCCTGTGACATCATCACGTACGCAGGTGTTCCAATTGTACATATCGCGAGTACGTACTCACGTTCTCGGTGAGTACGTACTCACCGAGAACGTGAGTACGTACTCGCGTACTTGGGCATTGATAAACGGCCGTTGAGAAGGTAATTTATCCATTTCAATCAGCTGTGATGGATCAAGGACACATCCTAAACCTGCAGGGACACCGGCCCTGGTGGACTGGGATTGGGGACCCCTGCTCTACACCATATGGGTTTAGAACTGAAGAAGCTTCTCAGATGAGAGGTGATACGTCTTCATAAAGCTTAAAGAAGTCCATGTGCTTTCTTTCCAAGCTCCTTAGACTATAATTGTGGTTATACTTTGTAATATAGATTTCATTGATCCATCATTACATTTTGACAGGGGATTTCTTTAAATCACCCTGCCGCTCTTTCTTTAGCCAAGACTCCTGAGTTTAGAAAACACAAACACTGCAGTTCTTTCACTCGCGAGGGCAGCCATGAACACAGGATCTGCGTCTATTGACTGTCCGCGTCCTTTATTTATACAAGATGTTCCTGTGTGTGTGTGTGTGTGTGTGTGTGTGTGTATGTGTACAAAGGTAACAACGTCATTAAGAGCAGCGGGTTTTTCCCCTTCTCTTCATTTGCATGTTCTCGTAAAAGAGTTGAGCTTGGTCTTCTCTACATCTAAATGTTCAGAACGACAGGATGCGGTTAGTATCTGCATAAGTTCATCACACAAGTTACTAGGCAAAAGGTTATTTAAACATGTGCTTAATCACAAATAATGAAAGGATACATTTCATGTAGCTGATCACATATATACAATTTTCTCTTGACATTCCGCCCTGTTTATCAGAGAAATGAAATGTACAATAAGTAACTACTTGTCTTTCACATTCTTAGTTACTACATCATTAGCACTTCATCTTCATGAAATAAATAGGAAAAGAAGTCTTCATCATCTTCATCAGTTTGTGATGCATCTGCGTATGCTGTGAATGACAAACTTATCATCTGTGAGATTACAGCTTTAAACAGGGAATAACATAAGTAAAGAAAAGCAAAATAAAATCAAGAAAAATTCAATGACGATCAACAGTCTCTTTAAAACTTGTTAAAGTTGAGGGCTTCTTCCTGGATCAGGATGACGATGTTGTTGTTGTTGTTGTTGTGCACTTTACAAAAGTCACTCTGAAGGTGGTCGGAAATCAGAATTAGTGCACCTGTCCCAGGGTGTTTCCCATATATGGTTGTGTTAATATGCTCGGCATGTGCGAGCAAACATAACAGTCTTTCTCTGTGGTCTTGTTAAACACATATCTGTATCAGTCACTTTTCATCCAAGGATGGATGTGATCTTGTGTCATGTCCATTAGGTGTAAGTTGTCGTATGTCCATCTCCTCTGTCTGCCTCGTGGCTCAGCTGCTGTTCTGCACAGGGACTTGGGGAGTATCGGTTTACCTTCACAAGTCATCAAATCATATTATTTTGGGTATTCTGATGATTAAATTGTGCCCTAAAGCAATGTCAGCTGACTTTCTTACTGCTTCTGCTGCGGCTGCACAGGCCTGCACGTCCATCTACGTGTAAGTAGAAAGGCTTATCATAATCAGGCAAAGCCAAAACTGTATTTGTCTGTAATGCCAGTTTCAAGTTACTGAATGCTTCTTCCGCTTTCTTCTTTGTAGATGCAACACTACATTTTGACTTAGGGCATTTTAGGCAATTCCTATTTCTCAAAGAATTCATACATCTTACATATTTCAAACTTTTAAGTTAAGGAAAAACTTTGCATTGCTTACAGCTCTAAAACTCGTCATTGTTTAATCATGTGCCTAATCATTATATGTCACTGTGATCCACAAGTATGATCACAAATTTGTTTTCCAAACTTACAAAACAAACAAACAAAAACAAAAACAAATTGCCTATGGCACCAAGGCTTTGCGTTCATATTAATTGAGTGTAAGCTGCTTTCTTCATTGCAAGTATTTGTTACAATAAGGTTTAATTCATGCATCTTATCACTGAGTTCTAAATTCAAACTATCTCACTTCTAATTCATTTCAAAAATACTTTCACATGTAACAATTTGTGTATGTGTGTGGTCTATTTGTGTTTACCTCTTTTAAACGTGATATGGTGGACATCACTAAACAATCATGAGTTCCCGCTTCAATTTTTCCAATCCAATTATATCCTATATTCTCGCAGTCTTACTCGTCCACATTCACCTGACACTGGTCCCTTTTTCATTCACATTGTCCTGTTCGGGCTTCAAAGCTCCAGCAAACACAGTTTGTTCCTTCTCTTTTTCTTCTCCAGTCTTCTCTTCCAAAATTACTCCAAGCATGGCAAATATGACACTCAATGTCCAGTGCTCTTCCACAATTCTTTATCCCACTGTTCAACTGCCCAGCCTGTAATTCACAGTACATGTTGCATTACTCTTACATGCTGCTGCTGGTCGTCAGTCGTCATCAGTGTTAATGGATCAGTGGCACTGTCGTTTGCCTGCTGTATTCAAGTCCACGATGTTCTGTCGGTCTTCATCAGGCGATTGACTGTCCTTTGAACTTCTTCTCAGTTTAGGGACAAAGTGACAGGTGAAGCTGTAGAATTTCAGCCAAATGTGGCCTGTTTTTCCCAATTGTTCCTCTATACTTTCTGCCGGTTACTCAAGGTTCAATGTTGAGAGAAGCCCACCTGTATTGGCACACTAGAACATTTAATTAATATCCTTTTATCACTTTTTCTTAAAACCTCCATTTGCTTCATCTACCAAGAGTTTAACTCGTCTGTCTCTCTTCTCTGGGTGCACACTTGTCACAGTGAGTTTCCCTTTTATGGGCATGCAAAGTTCCTCTCACAACCACCACTTCCTCTCACACAGCAGGCACACAGAGCCATATTTCCTGTTTCTTCAAACTAATCTAACTCTTTTGTTTTTTCTTTGTATTTATAATCTACAGACCCTCTTTAATTCTACTAAATCTTAATCTAAAAACAATACACCTTTATTTCATTCACACTTTTAAACATTCTAACCTCTTTTGTCATTCAGTAATCGTCTCACACACTGCCTTTTCTTTCAAACTCCCCCCTTTTCACTTACTCAGACAAATCACACAGTCACTCAAATCAAATACTGACAGCATTCACACGGTTAAAATCACTTAAAATACACTTTCATACGAGAATTTAAAACATGCCTTTCATAATCAGAAAGAGCAAGTAAAAAGAAAAGAAAAAACTGAAACCT
Organism: Oreochromis niloticus; assembly: GCF_001858045.2. Taxonomy (NCBI): domain Eukaryota; kingdom Metazoa; phylum Chordata; class Actinopteri; order Cichliformes; family Cichlidae; genus Oreochromis; species Oreochromis niloticus. Next base: position 264,644 of record NW_020328784.1, read on the forward strand.
CTCATCATCCTCACAGCTTCTCACCACACACACATAATTAAAAAATAAAACACACCAACATTTATGGCTCAAGATATATACATCTATCAAAATTCAGTCAATTACTATACATCCACAGTAATGAATTCACACTCTATTTATACTATTGTAGTGAGCAAAACCAGCATCTCAGTCACAGGCATTTAGCAATATTAAATATTAATATTAATAATACTACTTTACTACTAATATACAATAGTATATTAGTTTATATCTTATTATGTATCCATCACGGGTCTGTGTGAATCTGCAGCTTCACACCTTCCCAAGCTGGAGACATTTGCTTTTCCTTGGCTGAACAATGACACAGCCGTAATATACCTTATGCATCTCTCTTTTTTATTTGATATATTTTCGTGTGAATTATCTGGTTTCACGCATTCTATTCATTCAGCTTGGTTGTCTTCCCAATTTTGTTTCATTGTTAATACCAATTTACAGGTTGCTATGCTTCCTATTATTAGTTTGAATATAGTAGAGATAAGCTCTAATTTAATTTAACCTTTTCTTTATTCCACTTTATTCCTAAGAGTATTTATATATATATTCAGTTGGGTCTGTACCCAACTCTTTTTAAACTTCTACTTTGATCTCTAATTTTATACTTGATGAGGGATTATTATGTTCCTCCTGATATGGGTGAATGTATAGTGGGACATTTTGTTGTCTTAGGAATTCTTCATCTACAAGCACTGATTTGTCCGGCGCCTGGACCTTTCTTTTCTAGTCACTGCTCGTCAGCAGTGAGTTTTGTGGGCTGATTCCCCATTATCACAGAACTGCAAAGCTTTCTCTGGTACTAGACTCGGGGGTGGTTGCTGACACGGCCTCCTACTCCGGGCTATTCCTGGAGCGGTGTCAGTTTTATGAGACAAAGCCCAACCTTTTCCCTTCGTCACCAGTACTTGAGCTTTTTGCAGGATACACAAAGAAAACAATAAAAAACAAACAATGGAAGTAGTTCAGCAGCGTATTGTGCTGTAAAATCAACTTACTTCCAAAACACATACACATAAAACACATATACATACACACAGATAGACATTTGCGCGCTAATTTGTCACGAAGTAATTCCGGCTACTTCTGAAACCTGTCTAAACACAGTTCCTTGTGGTGAACTTAAACCTTATTTGTCACGAGGTATTTGACGGCTACCTCTAGAACCAATCTAAACTTAGTTCCTTCCGGCGAACTCAACCTATTTCACGTGTTTTTCCGAAGTAATTCCGGCTACTTCTAACCTATTTTACGCGTATCCCGAAGTAATTCCGGCTACTTCCAACCTTTGCACATTTCCTGAAGTAATTCCGGCTACTTCTAACCTATTTTGCGCATTCTTCTAAACCCTTCCGGCGGTTTAAGACCAAAAAGTGTTTTCTCACCCTCAGTCGTCTTTTGCTGGTTGTTCAGGTCATCTGGATCCCAACGTCGTGGACCAGTACTAAACCACCGGCCTGGACCCGAATTCAACGTTCCAGGACTCTCACCTCTACCTGGAGAGGGCTGTCGACAGACTTCGGTGCTGGTTTACCCACGGCGTCAGGACGCAGAAGTCAGACCTTATTGGAGTCACAGAAACGTGTCTGGTGTTTCCATCTCTAGGCTTGAAGGACCAATTTAAATGACAGGGGATTTCTTTAAATCACCCTGCCGCTCTTTCTTTAGCCAAGACTCCTGAGTTTAGAAAACACAAACACTGCAGTTCTTTCACTCGCGAGGGCAGCCATGAACACAGGATCTGCGCCTATTGACTGTCCGCGTCCTTTATTTATACAAGATGTTCCTGTGTGTGTGTGTGTGTGTGTGTGTGTATACAAAGGTAACAACGTCATTAAGAGCAGCGGGTTTTTCCCCTTCTCTTCATTTGCATGTTCTCGTAAAAGAGCTGAGCTTGGTCTTCTCTACATCTAAATGTTCAGAACGACAGGATGCGGTTAGTATCTGCATAAGTTCATCACACAAGTTACTAGGCAAAAGGTTATTTAAACATGTGCTTAATCACAAATAATGAAAGGATACATTTCATGTAGCTGATCACATATATACAATTTTCTCTTGACACATTTACATATCCAGTTGTATGTACCCTATATGCATTATCACAGCAGAGCTCAGTATTTACTCCACATGTCAGTACTTCCAAATGTGCTGTTAATCAGAGCTTTGTGTGATCTGGCTTTTGGTGAAGCAATGGTCCAGAAAGGGCAAAAAAGAGCGAAACATTAAGGCCAATTACCACAATGAGGTAGCTGATGATCTGGCAAGTGAAGGGCTGAGCTGGTCTTAAGTACACCCACATGATTGCTGCTAATGATCTGCAGGTGAGCAGGGATAGACACACGGAAACTGGAACTCTGGTCAGAGGTTGGACTTAGGCCGGATCATGACACAAACAGTGAATTCTTCCTAACTATAACTCATTAAACAAATACAAGTACAAATGTATAAAAGATACAGACTTCCTTCTAAACTGAACATGATATTTTTGGAATCACTTGAATTATGGGTTACTCTGGTTCCACAGAAGAGGGGCCTGAAAACTGAAGGCTCTGCCTCCCATTCAACAAGTAAGCCTGCAGTGTGAGAGCGAAGTGCTCTAATAGGGTTATATGGTACTACAAGGTCATTAAGATAAGATGGGGCCTGATTATTTAAGACCTTGTATGTGAGGAGCAGGATTTTGAATTCAATTCTGGATTTAACAGGAAGCCAATGAAGGGAAGCCAAAACAGGAGAAATCTGCTCTCTCTTTCTAGTCCCTGTCTGTACTCTTGCTGCAGCATTTTGGATTAGCTGAAGACTTTTCAGGGAGTTTTTAGGACATCCTGATAATAATGAATTACAGTAGTCCAGCCTGGAAGTAATGACATTTCTTGACCTGTGTCGTTGTCATCTCAGCAGCTGTTTGGTGGAGTCAAGAAGTGAATGATGAGTTTTAACAAAACCTCTCAACATTTGAAGAAACGAGTTGTGTTCAGATTAAACTCATTTCTTCAGAGGACACAGCAACATCAGAGTTTAACTCATACAGATCTTTAATGTTGTAAAGAAAAAGAAACTCCTGGTGGACTTTCAGGTTCTAGCTGTTTACACACTGACTGCTGTGAAATGTGTACAGTGTTCAGAGTTTTAAAGAAATAAATGGCTTCACAGAGAATTAACTTGACGTCTGCTGAGAAACTGTAACTGTTGGATGCTGTGAGGAAAACTACTGAGCATGTGTGAGAGTGTCATGTTTAACGGCCTTTCAGAGAAACAGCAAACCACCTCTGCCCAGCATCCTGCTCGTGAATCTCCAGTCTCTTGACAACAAACTTGACGAGCTCGGATTAAACCCCAACAAGACATCAGGGACTGCTGTGTTCTGGCCTTCACAGAGACATGGCTGGAGCCCAACGTCCCCGACTGCGCCATCACGCCGGATGGATTCACTGTTTACCGGAGAGACCGAACGAAGGACTAAGGCAAGAAAAGGGGAGGAGGGGTGTGCTTTATGGTTAACTCTATGGTTAACACTTCTAAACAACAGAGGCTGACCCAAGTGCCTCAGAGCCAGGCACGCTCACATCACAGCTCTCTAAATAAGTTTCAAAATAAGAGCTGAAAGCTGTGTTTGCTTGTGTTAGCTTATTATTGTGGAGACTAACATTCAGTGATCATGTGTTCAGACTCATAATGATTACTCTCATAAATCCTGATCTTTGTATTTACTGTGTGTTGGATCAATAACTGAGATTCATCGCATCACACAGCTGTGCTGCTGCTGCTGCTGGTGATGTCAGCACATCTGGAACAATACGAGGTATCTGCTACCAGACTGAGCAGGACGTGAGACCTGTGGACTGTTTAAAGCTGTCCCTCCACAGGTCACTCAGACCTGATCCACACCTCAGTGAGATTCTCTGACTTCCTCAGTAGAGACAGAAACCATTCAGATCTGGGACGATCAGCTGACTGATGATGTCACACAGACTGTGTTTTTCAGGAACAGTGATTCTGATGTGAGCCTGCTAGCTGACAGCAGACCTGATGAAACCACATGTTCACATCTGTGAGGACAGACTGGACTCTTTGACTGCACCTTGGTTCTCCTCAGAGGTCTGTACAGGAGCATGTCCACCCCCACTGAAGATCTCAGTCACTGTGAAACATAGAAACCTGCTTGTGTGGCCTCTGCCTCACATGTAGATGCAGCTACAGGTTTCTCTGTCAGTCAGACTGAAACAGTGTCCTGATGCTGCATCATTCAGCTCTGTGCCCCAGTCAGCATCACTGTGTCTACCAGTGTCAGTGTTTCTTTTCCTGTAACACTCAGCACAGGCTCAGCTGGTATCCAGTGTTGGACTTTCAGCTGCTGTGATAGATCAGCTCTGCTACATGTTGTTAGATCAGTGCAGCTGCCTGTCATGTCCTGATGTTTCTCTGGGTCAGCAGCTTCTCCATCAGAGGTTCACATGGAGCTGATCCAGTATCTCCAGTAACTGTGTTCTGTGCCTCACTGGTTCATCCTTCTGTCTGTGTGACGTCAGTCAGATGTTGAAGTTAAACTCTGTAATCTTCACTGTGTCACAGAGTTCAGTGAGTCCCGTTATTCACAGTATCAATCAGATCATCAGAGAACAGCTGATCAGCAATCAGTGGTGCCAACAGCACCTCCTGTGGTGAGAGGATGCAATAATGCAATGTAGCATTTTTACACTGAACACTTCCAGTCATGGAAACTGTCTGTTGGATCTGTGTGACGTTGCTTTCTTGTGTTGCTTTCTTGGTTAGAGTTCCTCACAAATGTCCAGATTATTCTTCTAATGAGGCGTCGACCATGTTTTCAGTTCTTTGGAAGAAAACATCGCCCTTTGCCATCCTTACTTTTCTTTGACTTCTTCAAATGCAGCTGAACTCCAGCTGGTATTTGATTGGACTTTGCAGCTGTTTCTGGTCATCAGTTCATTCCTGCAAACCTCTGAACCTGAACAACAATGATGCTGCATTGCTGGCTGATCCCAAAAGGTTGATTCTGTTCATCTGGACGTTTTCAGAAACGTTTGCTCACTGATCAGGTGACTTCTTCAGTTTGTTAAAATATCAGAAGACTGTCAAAGCTGCTAAATCTGCCTACTTATCAGGTCTTATTTTGACCAATTGTCACAAGCCCCAAGCGCTTTTTAAGATTTTTAACTCTGTGATTAATCCTCGTGCTACCGCACACAAGGAGGCTTCTCCGGCTCTTTGTGAAAGTTTTTTAAGGTATTTTATTGAAAAAATTACTACTTTAAGAGCCCCGTTTTTATTGGTAGTTCCACATCAAGTTCCAGCTTCTAAATGCTTTGCTGTCTTTCAGCAGTTTGAGCCTGTGACTCTTTCTGATGTAAAGGAAATAATTGCCCACTTAACAATCTCCAATTCCCCACATGATATTCTCCCTGCCTGTATTTTTAAGGAAGCGTTGAATACTGTTGGGCCTTTTATTTTATTAATTTTGAATGCATCATTGTCTTCGGGCTGCATACCGTCTGCCTTCAAGCATGCTGTTGTTCAACCCGTTATTAAGAAGACTAATCTTGACCCTAGTGTTCTTTCAAATTATAGACCGATTTCTAAGCTTCCCTTTATGTCAAAGATTCTGGAAAAAGTGGTCTATAAACAACTTCAGACCTTCTTAGACTCCAATGGTATTTCTGAAAAATTCCAGTCGGGCTTCAAGCCTCGACATAGTACTGAGACAGCTTTGCTAAGAGTTTTTAATGATCTCCTTTTAACCACAGACTCAGGTTGCTCTGTGGTTCTAGTCTTACTGGATTTGACGTCTGCGTTTGACACAGTAGATCATAACATTTTATTATCAAGGTTAGAGCAAATAGTTGGCCTTAAGGGCACAGCCTTATCATGGTTTAAATCTTATCTATCAGAGAGGTCATTCTCTATCACAATGGGGCAATACTCCTCCTCCTCTGCTCCTTTTCTCTGTGGTGTGCCCCAGGGGTCTGTTTTGGGCCCTATGCTATTCTCTCTGTACATGTTGCCCTTGGGATCTATTTTCCAAAGATATAATATTTATTTCCATTGTTATGCCGATGACATTCAAATTTATTTCCCTTTGGGTTTGAATATCAGAGATCCATTGCATACATTGTTTAACTGTCTTCATGATGTGAGAACCTGGCTATCTCAAAACTCTCTAACCTTGAATGACAGTAAAACTGAAGTTATTGTCTTTGACAGCAATATTCCATTGAACCAACTAACTGTTACCCTTGGCCCACTTGCTAGCTACCTCTCCAACGTTGTAAGAGACCTTGGGGTACTCCTGGATAGCTCCTTCAAATTAGAGAAACAAGTATCTACTGTGGTTAAATCTAGCTTCTATCAGCTACGTCAAATTTCTAAAGCTAAGCCTTTCCTGTCCCCCAAGGACCTTGAAAAGCTTATTCATGCATTCATTACCTCTAGACTGGACTATTGTAACTCCCTCTATTTAGGCCTCCCTCACTCCTCTCTTCACCGGTTGCAATTAGTACAGAACTCTGCTGCACGCCTTTTATCAGTCACATTATGCATGATCATATGACTCCAGTTTTAGCCAAGTTACACTGGCTTCCTGTGAAATTTCGCATTGATTTTAAAATTCTTTTATTCACTTATAAAATCTTAAATAACACTGCCCCTAGCTATTTAACAGAACTTCTTCATTTGTATAATCCTATAAAAGCATTAAGATCTTCTAACCAGATGCTTTTAATGCAACCTAAGTCTAGGTTGAAAACCAGAGGCGACCGTGCCTTTGCTATTGTAGCTCCTAGACTGTGGAACAACCTCCCTATTGCCATTCGCTCTTCTGAGACTGTTCAGTCTTTTAAATCTCGTTTAAAGACCCATCTTTTTACTCTGGCTTTGATGTAAGATAGTTCGATTATCATTTGGTTGGTTTCTATGTTTGTCTTGTCTTGCGTTGAATTTGTCTTATTTTATTTATTTATTTTCATAATTTGTGAAGCACTTTGATCAAAACTGTTGTTTTTAAATGTGCTATATAAATAAATTTTGATTGATTGATTGATTCTTCAGTCTCAGCTGACTGCAGCTTTACAACCTTACAAACAGCACATTTGCACAATGACTGAAACCAGCAGCACCTGATATATATGATACTAATATAATACATATACATATATAATCCATACTAATGATGAAGGAGCTGAGCTCACAGTCCATTGTTCATTCAGTGAACCACTCAGTTTATTTTGGGCTCAGAAATGCTCACTCTGTTTGTACATCACTGATTGTCAGCAACAGACTCATTCTGCTGTGGACAGGAACACATGTGACATCACTTCCTGTTTGTTTGTGACTGAAGAGGAAGAAGTTTACAAGGAATCATTTAGAAGAGTTTCAAACATCAACTGATTGAATCCATGAATCTGAAAACATGTTTGTGAGTGAAAGAGACAGACATGTACAGACTGAACTATCTGTTCAACAGTCAGAGTGTTTCTCTAACAGGAGACACTCTTTACATTCAGCACAGGGACACTGAGGAACCAGGAAACCAGAGTCTAAACCCAGGATAAAGAGTTTGAGTGAATGTGGTGTTGAAGGTGTGGAGGTGGATCAGAGTGTCAGAGGAGACTCTGTAGAAGGACAGAGTGCCAGCAGGACAGTCCACATACACTGCTGCTCTGTTAGAGACAGAGGAGGAGGAGGAGGAGGAGGAGATGGGTGTGTGTCTGTTATTGTGCCAGACAGAACGAGGACCATCATCAGAGCAGTACAGACTCCAGGACTGATCATTGAATCCAAACACACAGTCATCATTGCCTCCTTTCCTTCTGATGCTTCTGTAACTCACTGATATATAAACCTCTCCTCTCCACTCGACCTCCCAGTAACAGCGACCAGTCAGACCATTTCTACACAGCAGCTGTTCCCAAACATCAAATCTGTCTGGATGATCAGGATATGACTGAACCTCCTCCACACGTGTCACCTTCCTGTTGTTGTCAGACAGTTGGAGCCATGTGTGTACTGTGTTTGTGTCGATTGTGAGTTGACAGGAATCTGATGGAGAGAACAAACACAATCCAGCTGCAGTTATTGATCCATCATCTGTTCATTGATTGACACTTTGATGATGACTCCTGACATGATGAAGATGGTTGAATGTGTGCTGCTTTGTTTTCATAAATCACATTAAAAACACACTTACACTTCCTCAGACCTGGTCTCAACCATCGGACTCCAGCAGGCTCCACCCTGAAAGGAGGAGGGGGGTCAGAGCAGCACAGTCAGCATGCACACATGGACATTACATGGCTCTCATACACACACTGTTACACACTGAGGACGGCTCAAAGCTCGGCTCCACTGTTTTATTCAAAGAAATCTACATTTATTTATCAGCACATTTAAAAACAGGTTGAGCCAAAGTGCTGCACAGAGTAGAGATAAAATAGGAAACATACACAGTAATAACTATAGAGACTCGTCAGAATTGAAAGCTACAGAGTACAAATGTGTTTCCAACCGGGTTTTAAAAATGTCGAGTGTTGGTGACGACCTGATGTGAAGGGCGACTGTTCCAGAGTTTGGCTGCAGCGATCGATAAAGCTCACCTCTGTTTTTACGTCTAGTTCTGGTCAGAAGCTGCTTATCTGCAGACCTGAGGGCTCGACTTGGATTATCTTTGTTAAAGAGAGAGAAGATGGAGCCAATCCATTCAGAGACTTAAAGACAAACAACAAGATCTGGAAGTGGATTCTACGACGTACTGGTAACCAGTGGAAAAAGCTGGTGATGGGTCACAGAGCCACTGCAGGAACCAGACAATTCATGAGGGAGAGAACTGTGACAGCGCCGTTCCTTCACTTGACCTCAGTCACTCTCGTCTGCTCCCTCGTAACACTGCTCTTTATTGAGGTTACATGAATATGCATAAGTTCATTAACATATGACGTCTTACACAGGTATGAACAAAGAGTACCAGTCTGTGCATAGTGTAGGTGTGTGTGTGTGTGTGTGTGTGTGTGTGTGTGTGTGTGTGTGTGTGTGTGTGTGTGTGTGTGTGTGTTCCAGATGTGACCCTGTGACCCCAAAGCTGGTGCTAAGAGTCCAGCGGTCCCCCTAACAAAGGGCTCTTATACTTAACCAGACACAGAGTAGGTGTCCTCCTACACCATAAATGAGTAAGAGAAGGTACGACCTCTCTCATGACCCCAAGTTGTGTGTGCATGCCAGAGCACTCTGGAAGGCACACAGAGTCTTTACAGACTACTAAGGATCAAACATCTATATCATTATGCAATCGATTATCAAACTCTAAGCATATATGAGTAAATATTTCTAAGGATAAATGACAATCAACAATATAAACCTTACAGCGGGTTTTAATAACAGAATTCATTTGTTTCTCAAATAAGAAAAAGCTATCGAGAAACACTCCTAAATCTTTAGCAAACAGAGTTCTGAACTTTTCCAGTGGGCCAAAGTAAGCATTATCCGCTAATGCTAACTGTTTTCTCTTGCATATGACAATGTGAGCAGCTATTGCTATGTAGGCTGATGTTAGCAGCTAATGCTAATTTGATATGAATTAACATTATATTAGTGAGGAGTTAATGCTAAGTAGACTGCCATTAGTGGCTAATGCTAATTTTAGGTGAATAGGACTTGACTGTTAATGCTAACACTATATTTTCTTGCTTTATAACAATGTGACCAGCTCATTCTAAGTAGTTTGCCGTTATTAGCTAATACTAATTTTAGGTGACTAAGCATTTACAGCTAATGCTCATACCGTTTTCCTTTGCTTTGTAAGAATGACAGCAGCTACTGATACAAAGTCTATCGTTATTAACTAAAGCTAATGCTAATTTGAAGTAAATAAGCATTAGTAGCTAATGCTAATACAATAGTTTCCTGCTTTATAACAATATCAGTAGCTAATGCTAACACTAGATTCCCTTCAACTAAGCCTATTTAGCATTAATTAACTTCATTTAGCATTAAGACGTTAATGCTAAATAGGCTACCATAGGTGGCTAATGCAAATTTTTGGTGAATAAGCATTCGAAGCTAATGGTAACACCATATTCTCTTCCTTTATAACAATGTGAGCAGCTAATGCTAGGTACGTTGCCTTTATTAGCTAATACTAATTTGAAGTGAATTAGCAAAAACATTGTTAGCATTAGCGGATAATGCTAACTCTTTTCCCTTACATTTTAACAATATGAGCAGCTAATGCTAACACTACTTTCATTTCAGTTAAGCCTATTTAGCATTAATTAACTTCATTTAACATTAACAGGTTTATGCTAAATAGGCTACCATTAGTGGCTAATGCTAATTTTAGGTGAATAAGCATTCAATTTTAACAATGTGAGAAGCTAATACTCAATAGGTTACCGTTATTAACTATTGCTAATTTGGTGTGAATTAGCATTATCAAATAATGCTAACTCTTTTCCCCTGCATTATTACGATGTGAGGAGTTGTGCTAAGTAGGCTGCCATTACTAGCAAATGCTAATTTGACGTGAATTAGCATTATCCGTTAATGCTAACTCTTTTCCCTTGAGTGGCTAATGCTAATTTTAGGTGAATAAGAATTGGCAGCTAATGCTAATACCATATTTTCTTGCTTTATAACAATGTGACCAGCTAATGCTGGTTGCCATTATTAGCTAATACAAATTTGAGGTGAATTAGCATTATCCGCTTATGCTAACAATGTTTTTTCGTATTTTTTAACAATATGAGTAGCTAATGTGAACACTTTTTTTCATTCAATTTGAACTTTTCCCCTGCAATACGAAGACTTAATGCTAAATAGGATGCCATTAGCATTAGCATTTGTTCAAACTGTTTGCTTTGTAAGAATGACAGCAGCTAATGATACGAAGTCTAGTGTTATTAATTTTAATTGACGTGAATTAACATTATCCGATAATGGTAACTCTTTTCCCCTGCATTATAACGATGTCAGGAGTTTATGCTAAGTAGGCTGCCATTGGGGGCTAACTCTAATTAGGGGTGAATAAGCAGCTAATGCAAATACCGTTTTCTATTTCCTTATAACAACTTGAGCAGCTAATGCTAATTTGATGTAAATTAACATTATGTTAGTGAGCAGTTAATGCTAATTAGGCTGCCGTTATTAACTAATGCTACTTTGATGGGAATTAGCATTATGCGCTAATGCTAATACTGTTTTCCCTTACTTTTTAACAATGTGAGCAGCTAATTCTAAGTACGCTGTTGTAAATAGCTAATGCTAATCTGATGTGAGTTAGCATTATCCAATAATGCTAACAGTGTTTTCTCTTATTAAAAATGAAAGTAGCTAATACCAATATTCTTTTCCGTTGGGTAACAACGATGTGAAGAGTTAATAATAAGTAGGCTGCTTTTAGCGGCTTATTCTAATTGGGGGTGAATAATTATTAGCAGCTAATGCTAATACCATTTTCTCTTTGCTTATAACAATATGAGCATCTTATGGTAATTTGATGTGAATTAGCATTATATTAGTGAGGAGTTAAAGCTAAGTAGGCTGCCATGACTGACTCTTTACCCTTGCGTTATAATGATGTGAAGGGTAAATGCTAAGTAGGCTGCCATGAGTGACTCTTTACCCTTGCGTTATAATGATGTGAAGGGTTTATGCTAAGTAGGCTGCCATTAGCAGCTAATGCTAATACTGTTTTCCCTTGCTTTCTACAACTTGAGCAGCTAATGCTAAGTAGGCCTTCTCTGCTAAGGATTTGTGTCACGGTTCTGGGTCGGTGCGACCCAGTATTTTGAATTCTAATGTTTTGGTTTATTCTTGTATGATCATTTTGTTACCTTTGTGATATGTTGGTTATTGTTTGAATTCTATGTTTCTGTTTATTCATGTTTAAGGATTTGTTCTTCGGTTGTATCTCACGTTTAGTTTAGTTCAGGTTCCATGTGTTATATTCTGTCTGTCTCTCAGTGTCGAGTCTGCGTCTTTGTGTAGTGATTCTTGTTTCCTGTTTTATTGTGAAGGTCTGCGTCTCATGTGAGTGTGTTCAGTTTACCTCCCTTGTCTCATCTCATTAATTACTCACAGCTGTGTCCACCACCTGTGTGTAATCTCCCTGTTTCTCTGTGTGTATTTAAGTCGCGTCTTCTGTCATTATAGTTGCTGGTCTGTCTGTGTATCCACCATTTTTCATTCGTGTGTTCCCTGCCGTCGTCATCATGTACCATCGTCTTCCTTCCTTTATGTCCAGATTCGTGTTCTTGTTCATGCTCAATAGTTTAGTTGTCCCAGTATAGTTTAGTTCTCCGTTTTGCCGTTTGCCTATCTATATTTCGTGTTCAGCTGTGAATGTTTGTCATTATTTAAGCTTCCATTTCCAAATGTTAGCTGCTCCTGTCTGCCTCATTGTCACACACTGAAATGATTCACAGCCTTGTTTCATCCTTCTGTCAGTGTCACTGACTGTCACTGTGACTGTGGACATACAGCATGGGAAACACACATGGCTGACATTTTATTAGGTACACAGTGGCATTTATCTCAGGTACACCTGTGACCTAAATGTTCCTGCAAACAGACTCCTTGGAGACCCCCTACATAAATATCCATGTACAGGGCTCTAGAGTGCGATCAATTTGGTCGCAAATGCAACCAAATTTTTCAGTGGTGCGACTAAAAAAAAAAATTGTTCAGGTAACAAAAAAAAAATCTCTGCAACTCTCCGTGTGGTCAACAACAGACACACATTATGCCCCTATCGTGGACTAAACCAATCAGAGATAGTAAGGGGCGGGACCTCTCTGATTGGCCGTGGTCCAGTTGAAAGTGCAGGTGGAAGAGGGAGGTGAGTAGCTTGAATAAAGCGATTTTGATTCATTAAATCCTGAATCGACTTTTAAATATAACTGTGTTTTGTCAGAAAAAAAGCTCACAAAACTATTTCAACAACCACCACACAGCAAATGAGAGCAGGTACACGGACTCCACACAAAGACGTAAACACAGAGAAGACCCGACGCATCAGAATCAGCTTTGACTTTCTCGGCTTTCTCACGCGACGGCCGAACTGTACACGGACACGCCGTCGGAGCTCAGCGATTCTGATGCGTAGGCTCCGCGCTGTGTTTACATCGTTTTGCGCTGATTCTGAGCTGCAGGTTTTGTCTCTCCAATCAAAATTCGCCGAGCCAGCAGCAAAAGAAGCAGCAAACTACGCTTCACATTTGTCATGAATTCCCTCTGAATTTTGCTGTTTTGCTTCCACCACGATAAAAATAACACTTCATGTACAGCTCTCTCTCTCTCTCTACTGTTGTTTACAGCGCTGTCTTTTGCTTTTTTCACTTAAATGACCTCGGACAAGAAAGTCTAATTTCTGCTGTTCAATACTGAAGAAATTTAAACTTCTTAAAATTATGCAAAATTACAGAATATTGCAGAATATTTTTAAGGTTATCTGCTATAAAAGGCCAGACCAGAAAAATCTCCTTCATGTTTTTCTGTGTTTTATTCTCAGTTACTTTGACACAAAGGCATCTGCTGTGATGTTCACAATTCTGATGAAGTCTCACATGTATCTGTACTGATAAATGATCAGAATTATAATATTTCTGACTGTCTCAGGCTAAATTGAATCGAATCAGGACTTTGAGAACCTGAATCGAATGGATTATAGAAATCAATGATGATACCCAGCCCTAGTGAGCAGCCTAGGCCTGAGAAGTGGATGTAGCTGTGGGTAATAAGAAAAGATGAAAAGAACTATTGATAACTTTTGTGTTAAGTTAAGGCCTGATGCATCTGAAATTCATAGCCAGCTCTGACACGGTGCCATCAATCTTTGAATGCTGAAAAAGCAGCAGTGTATCCAGAAAACACATTATATGCTGCAATAAATGCACTGCCCAAGTCTCCCCTCTCCCCACTGCCTTTCAGCAGCAGGCAGCAGCAAACAGGTCGTCAGAGGAGCCAAGATGATGATTAAGTTTAACATTTTCTACAATATTGAAAAAGCACTTTAAGCACAAGATTGTTAGTTAATAATTTAGAAATGAATATTGTCTGTATGTACTTCCCCCCAAAGAAGTGCACATGTAAAATTGCGGTGTTAAGCGATGTGGTTGAAAGATTTGAGTGCGCCCATGGCAAAAAGTTAGTCTAGAGCCCTGATGTACTATCCAGCTAGACTAGTGTGTCTGTCCCTGAAAATATTCCTGCATGTGTGATTGTTCATGTCTCATCTGTGGAAACAAACAGGAAGTGAGTGAAGGACACAGGAAATGTTTCCAGCTCTTCCTCCTCTATCAGACATTCTCTCCATACCTGAGAGTGTCCAGTTTCCAGCCTGGATCCTTCAGTCCAGCCGACAGCAGCTTCATTCCTGAGTCTCCTGGATGATTGTAGCTCAGGTCCAGCTCTCTCAGATGGGAGGGGTTGGAGCTCAGAGCTGAGGCCAGAGCAGTACAGCCTTCCTCTGTGATCAGACAGCCTGACAGACTGCAGACACACAAAACAACAATCCATTTGTCAACAATCGTTTTCTCTTTATCACAATAACATCTATCCATTTACATCCATTCAATGTAACTTTATTTAGAAATGACAACAGTCATCTCAAGCTGTTTAACAGTGTAAGGTAAGAGCCTCCAATATTAGACAGAAAGCCCCAACCATCAGACAATCCACTATGAGCAGCACTTAGTGATGGTGGGAAGAAGAACTCCCTTTGACACAAAGATCCTCCCAGTGAAAACAGGCTCCAGGAGGAGCATCTACCATGACTGAGGGGAAAGAGAAGAGATGAGCTCAGAGAGACAAGAACAAAACACAAACTAAGGAGAGAGAAGACAAAAGTTAAAAACATGCATAGCATCATGGGAAGTCCACCACAGCCAGGCTTTCTTTGTGTTCGCTGCTTTGTCAAAACCTCAAACTGAACCTTAAGCTCCTTATTCTTCACGGTGGGCTCATTTGGCCTTCAGTGGTGTTCTGGCTGACACACTGGAGTGACCGGAGTGCTAAAGAGTGAATCAAACACACCAGTGTCACCCCTGATATCTCTACTACACTTTCAGCTTCTCCACCTGAGCTGTGGCTAAGGTGCTACCAGTATGCAGGCTCGGTGTGTCTCACTCAACAATTACACTCGTCACCCAGACTAACACCACTCTACAAGTTCACCACTAAGAGGCGCTAAAAGACCACATACAGTGAGATCATCACTAAATGTCTGCTGTGTCTGAAGGTGACTTGGTTTTTTAATAACTGGCTACATGAGCATGATTAGCTGCAGTTCCATCTTTGTAAAAGAGACTCAGCATTAGAGCCAAACAGAAACATTTCTACTTTTTAGTATGTTTTTTAGTAGAAATGTTTCTGTAAAAAATGATTTGATATTTCAATGAAAATACTTTTTATCAATTGTTTATAAGTCAAGAATTATAGTTAAATAAAAAGAAGCGACAAATCAATAAACACTCAATAAAACCTTGTACAGCTAAAACTCATGTAGACAATACCAGGGGAGGAAGTAAAACTAAACCTTTGACACCAGAGATGATAACTACCAAAATAAAACAGGAAGTTAATAACAACCATGAGGGGAACACCTGAGTGAACCTAGTAAAGGGATGTAGTGGAGCACTGACGGAAGTAAATAAACTCAAAAATACAAACAGTAACTAAAACTAATGAGAGCTGATGGCAATGTAGTCCGTGCTGTAGGGAGAATGGACAGCCATACACGTTATGTGTCCATGAGCAAGAGGAGGGAGAAAAAGGGGACAGGAAAAGTAAGAGTTGTCACCGAGCAGAAACGGGAGCTGGAAGCATGTAAATATAATAATAACCACTGCAGCCAAGAAGAGTGCCTGACGAGTCCAGTTGTAAGTAAGCTATTAAGACTCGACTGTACACTGTGTTTGTGTTTTCCTCCGAAACAAAAAGTTCCGTTGGAGCAGCCTTTCAACGCCTCTCTCTGTCTCTCGCAAGCAAAGTTGACCCAGACAACAAAGTAAAGCTATTTTTTGGCTACGAGCCCGACACGAACCCGACATATTAGCCAGAGGTCCCTTTGCTATGGTTCGGACCCGCAGACGTGTTTTATATATGCACAGAATAGTTTTCTATACGAGATCGCTGCAAAAAGTGCAGCCTTACCTAATGTCCTCCCTACTGTTACTCATTTTATATTAAGATTTAAACATCTAGTTGGTATTGGTATGGTGAGTAACCTTCATAATAGTAATAAATCACATAGCAATAGGACATTCATGTAGCTGTAAAAAGCATGATAATATATTAAGTAATCCAAAGTATTCTGTTACTTTACTCAGTGAGAGTAACGTAACAGAATGCATTACAAAATACATTTTGGGGCATGTATTCTCTAATCTGTAGTGGAAAACATTTTAAAAGTGACCTTCCCAACACTGTGAAGATGTGAATCCAGGAGCAGTGGGTGGATGGCAGCATCACCATGAAGGATCAGTGTGAGAATACATCATCATCCACAATGAAAACCAGTCGCAGCTTGTGGCTGCAGTTAGCTGATTTGATACTTAGCTTGGAGTTATCTCAGTAGAAGATAGAATGCTAAACTGTCTAAACCAGGGGTGTCAAACATATGGCCCGTCGGCCAAATTCGGCCCCTGAGATAATTTGATATGTCAGTTATTACAGTATTTTCAGGCTTGCTGATATTCCATACCAACAGGGCTGGGACTTTATTCTGATGGACACATTATGTCGCCAATCACATTAAGAGACAGACTGGGATCATGCCACTATTTAAAGAAAGGGATGGGGGCAAACGTTCAGAAGAAAGCAAGCATAGTGGTACAGGCCAGGTACACACAGACACAGGTTTAAATGCAAGCATGTCAGGACAAAGTGAAAACACAAAATGAGCAGCATCTGGCTGAATTTCAGTGATACTGGAGACGGCAAAGCTGAGTGCAGAATTTATGAATTAGAAGCTGGATAAAGTGATACCCATGTCCGTTCTCTTCTTAGTGGTAGTAGATGCATAAAATTAAGACTAATGAAAACACTGAATTAAAATTGCTTCCCTTAAAAGCACCAAGTTTACAATTAAATTTCTAATTATGATCTTCAGCACCCAACACCATGACTATGTACATATTGTCGGGTGTGAGAATATTTGTGTTGTGTGCTGTGGATTCAACTCTACAAACTCATCACTATTTTCATCATCAAGTTTCTGCTTAGACAGCAACAAAACAGAAAGCAGTTCCCAGAAACTACTTCTTGTTTTAGAATCTTTCAACATAAGAGTATGTTGCACATCAGAACACCTCCACATCTCCTCTTATTAAAGGATTACCTTATTATTAATTTGCTAATTCTGCCAGTTGATTAAAAAATGTTTGATCTCACCTGAGAGTTTCCAGTTTACAGTGTGGATTCTTCAGTCCTTCAGACAGAAACTTCACGCCTGAATCCTGCAGGTCATTGTTACTCAGGTCTAGCTTGATCAGATTAGAGGACTGAGAGCTGAGACCTGAGGACAGAGCTTCACAACTTCTCTCTGACAGGTTACAGAGACTCAGTCTGAAAAATAACAGCAAAACAATTAAAAAAAATACTTTTGATCAAGTGTAATGAGATTATATAACATTTAGGAATATTCCATTCTCTTTTTGTCAGGAAAGTAATGAACAACATGTGGAGAGAATCAGAGAGAGAAGAGAGAAGTGAAGAGAGAACAGAGCAGTAAAAGAACACTGGATAGTTCAAATTTGACACATTTTTGGTATCAACAAAATGTGTCAAAGTTCTTTATTTTGTAATCGTTTCAGAAGAGTTCATGATTAAAACTTACATCAATAACCACCCAGAAAAATTTCAGAAATGCCGACATGTATTCAGTGTTGAACAAAGTGAGTACTGATTATCACTTAATAACTTTATAGACTTTTCAGACACCAGCACTCATTACTGTATTTTGGGGGTTATTTTGTTAGTTTTTTTAGTTGATCGCACCTGCTTTTTACCAACAAGCATATAAGTTAAAATGTACTCACAGAGCTTTGTTGGAGGCTTTGACCACTGGCAGCATTCTCAGAAGAGCCTCCTCTGAAGCAGAGTATTTCTTCAAGTCAAACTCATCCAGATTTTCTTCTGATGACAGTAAGATGAAGGTCAGAGCTGAGCACTGAGCAGGAGACAGTTTACCTGTGGAGAGACTTCCTGAAGTCCTGTATTGTTGGATCTCCTCCAATAGAGAACGATCATTCAGTTCATTCAGACAGTGGAACAGATTGATGCTTTTCTCTGCAGACAGATTCTCACTGAGCGTCTTCTTGATGTACTGAACTGTTTCCTGATTGGTCTGAGAGCTACTTCCTGTCTGTGTCAGCAGACCTCGTAGGAGACTGTGATTGGTCTGCAGTGAAAGACCCAGGAGGAAGCGGAGGAACAAGTCCAGGTGTCCATTTGGACTCTGTAAAGCCTTGTTCACAGCACTCTGGTGGAGAGAGGTTAAACTCTTTCTAAATAATTTAGACCACATGGACGTTGTTTGTTGTTCTTCCAGCAGATTTTTTCCAGAGTTGATGAAGGTCAGATGGACATGAAGAGCAGCCAGAAACTCCTGAACACTCAGATGGATGAAGCAGAACACCTTGTCCTGGTACAGTCCTCTCTCCTCTTTAAAGATCTGTGTGAACACTCCTGAGTACACTGAGGCTGCTCTGATATCGATGCCACACTCTGTCAGGTCTGATTCATAGAAGATCAGGTTTCCTTTCTGCAGCTGATCAAAAGCCAGTTTTCCCAGAGACTCAATCATCTTCCTGCTCTCTGGACTCCAGTGTGGATCTGTCTCAGCTCCTCCATCATACTTGACCTTCTTCACTTTGGCCTGAACCACCAGGAAGTGGATGTACATGTCAGTCAGGGTCTTGGGCAGCTGTCCTCCCTCTCTGGTTTCCAGCACATCCTCCAGAACTGTAGCAGTGATCCAGCAGAAGACTGGGATGTGGCACATGATGTGGAGGCTTCGTGATGTCTTGATGTGGGAGATGATCCTGCTGGCCTGCTCCTCATCTCTGAATCTCTTCCTGAAGTACTCCTCCTTCTGTGGGTCAGTGAACCCTCTGACCTCTGTCACCATGTCAACACAGTCAGGAGGGATCTGATTGGCTGCTGCAGGTCGTGTGGTTATCCAGAGGCGAGCAGAGGGAAGCAGTTTCCCCCTGATGAGGTTTATCAGCAGCACATCCACTGAGGTGGACTTTCTAGGGTCAGTTAGGATTGTAGTTTTGTGGAAGTCCAGAGGAAGTCGACACTCATCCAGACCATCAAAGATGAACACAACCTGGAAGTCTTCAAAGCTGCAGATTCCTGCTTCTTTGGTTTCAGTAAAGAAGTGATGAACAAGTTCCACCAAGCTGAACTTTTCCTCTTTCAGCACATTCAGCTCTCTGAAAGTGAATGGAAATATGAACTGGATGTCCTGGTTGGCTTTGTCTTCAGCCCAGTCCAGGGTGTATTTCTGTGTTAAGACTGTTTTCCCAATGCCAGCCACTCCCTTTGTCAGCACTGTTCTGATTGGTTCATCTCCTCCAGGTGAGGCTTTAAAGATGTCTTCTTGTCTGATGGTTGTTTCTGGTCTGTCTGGTTTCCTGGATGCTGTTTCAATCTGTCTGACCTCATGTTCATCATTGACCTCTGCAGTCCCTCCCTCTGTGATGTAGAGCTCTGTGTAGATCTGAATCAGAAGGGTTGGGTTTCCTGCTTTAGCGATGCCCTCAAACACACACTGGAACTTCTTCTTCAGGGTGGATTTAAGGTTACGATGACAAACTGCAGCTGGAAGTTCTGAATAATAATAATAAAAGTACAACTTCAACAATCATATTTTACAAAATGCTGATGACATTTTCTGACCCACTGAGTAATGACTAAACACACTGGTGTCATAAGTGTCTCATTTATCTAACAGCTTAAAACTTTAAGTAGGAAATCCTCTTACTGCTCTGCAGACGGTCAGCCAGCTCCTGCTGCTTCATTCTCCTCAGGAAGTCCACTGTGATCTTCACAAATGCCTCTCTGCTGCTCCTCTGCTCATCATCCTCCCTCTGAAACTCCAAGCATTGGGGCTTATTTGGATTCAGAGCCTTCTGGATCTTCTTCAGCTCGTTCTTCACAAAAGTGATGATGTTGTCCTCCAGCAGCTGGAACAGGATACTTTATGAATGCGCCACCACTCTGAACTTCAGTCTCCACAACATCCACTTCTTTATGATCAAGGAGCATATCATCCATGATCTCTTCACCTATTATAAGTTTGACTTTATCTGATTAACTGAGACTTTGTCCACAACTCCATGATCCCAAAATGTTGATTCTGTTCATATGAATGCAGCGATTTCAGTGGGAGAAACATTTCACTGGTGTTCAGAGCTGAACTACCAACGGGTTGATGATCGAAGCCAGAAACTTGGAGATGTTACAGGTGACTGAGTTGATCATACAGACAACTGGTCTTAAAGGTTCACTCTGTTTACACATACAGATCAGTATTTAAGGTTTGACTCTCACCATCCACGGGAGCACAAACTGGGCGTCATCAGGACGCTACAACACAGAACAAACACCATCCCCACAGACACAGCAGCCAGGGAAGCAGAAGAGCATCACATCCAGAAGGTCCTGAGTAAATGCGAACGCTGGTTTGAGGGCGGAGTCAAGGAGGCCATTTATATGAAAAGGGAAAGACCATCTCTGAATGGAGGAGGGGCCTAAGGGTGCATCTGTCACCATCTTACAATGCTGTGATTGCAGCCATTCCCCAACTCTCTGTGAATGAGACTAAGGACCATTGATCAGTGGTTGTTGATCAATGGTCCTGACAATATGCGTACCAATGATCAATGAACTGACCTCCCAGCCCATTGTTCTTTCAGTGCTGCTGGTTTCAGTCATTATACAAATGTCCTGTTTTTAAGGGTGGAAACCTGCAGTCAGCTGAGACTGAAGACGTCACCTGATGATGATGAAACGTTTCTCCCACTGAAAACGTCCAGATGAACAGAATCAACCTTTTTGGGATTTACGTACCTGGATGATTGAGCATCAAGACACAACTCTGTGACTTTTCTCAGTTGAATAAATCCTCTTCTCCAGCTTTGTTTACATCTACCAGCCCTGTGGCTCTGCCCAGGGACAATAATCTATGTGAGAGGTGGAAAGTCATACAGGTGTCTGCTCCTGCCTTCAGTTATTTTTATCTACTGTGTGTCAACTGGCTGAACCTACTCCAGCTGTCTACCATCCCCCTAAACTCAACAATGACTTAGTGATCTATCCATTCTCTGACCAAACACATCCTGCTGCAGGATGTTAACATAGCAGCCAATGATGATCCCACTCACTGTGAACAACACATTTGGACCTGATTTGCTGCTCTGGTTTACACGTGAACTTTGACTGCTGTCACCAACTTGAGAGGCTCTACAGAAAAACTGGACTTGTCCACAAACAGATTTATAAAAATCATAAACTACATTACAAGGACAGCATTGCTCAATCAACTCTAATTACTATGGCCATGTTATCTCTTCTAATTAAGGTACAGA
This sequence comes from Oreochromis niloticus, assembly GCF_001858045.2. Taxonomy (NCBI): domain Eukaryota; kingdom Metazoa; phylum Chordata; class Actinopteri; order Cichliformes; family Cichlidae; genus Oreochromis; species Oreochromis niloticus. Next base: position 286,282 of record NW_020328784.1, read on the forward strand.
CACTCAAACTTGCTGCTTTCAGTGAGAAGTCAAATGTCTGAATATGAGCTGGAAGCTGCTGAGAGTCCTCCTCCTTCCCATGGGGTTTACTTTCTCTACTACTTTCACTATAAACAGGCCCCTTTCATGCACCTGCAGAGGGCCACCAGCAGATGGAGCTGTCTTAAACAAATCCACTTGGATAGTTAGCTGTAGATGATTTTCTCAGTATGATTGTAGGATTTTGAGTTACTCTTTAGATTTATTTAAACTCTTATATTGTGCACAAGTGTTGAGCGACCCATAATTTCTCTGTACTTTTCATAAGAGCAGCCAGACTTTCAGCTAGTTTTTCTTTTTTTAAGAGCTCAAAGTTATCGTAGAAACAGTTATTCAGCTTCATTCCCACTGATCTTGACTACAAACTGTTTCACTTTGGTTTCTGTTTAAAGCCTCGATGTTTAAAACGTTTCCCTGTGATCACATTTGCACCGTCTGATTTCAAAGTTTGTTTCTTTTGGTCATTTAGTCCACAGAGTCCTTGGTGTTCTGAAAGGGACCTATAAACAAATGTATTATTATTAATATTAATAATAAAGTAGTTGTTGTACATGTACAGACCATAAATATGGAGTCCAGCTGTGTTTGATGCTGCTGGGCAGACTGACCACTGGGAACCTCTGAGCTCTGCTGGTCCACTCTGTGGAGGAACCACGGACACACACACACACACACACACACACACACACACACACACACGCACACACACACATAATATATGAATTTAGCCTCTAAAATCTGTGTTCAGTCAGTGTTGCTGCTTCCCTGTGTCTGACCTCACGTATGTGCTTCTGAAAAGAACCGTTAACATTTCCCGTAAACACTTTTAAACCTGTGAAAAATCCTTTTCAGAACAGTTTAAGCTGTTATATGTTGAACTCTTGGATGACATCATATTAAATGCTGTGGATTCAGAATCTGATGTCACTCAAGTTTACATGTGTGAAGGCAGACGAGTCAGTGCTTTTGGTAATACAGTGTAAAGTTGAATTTATTGATTGATTTCCATGAACAGCACTGTGGTTCAGTGTTGTCCTGATGGAGTCTGATTAACAGCAGCCAGTATGATCCAGGCTTTAGCTGCTGGGTCTCTGTGTGACCTCTCAGACTGTTTAACAGATCAGACACAAAGAGAATCAGAGCAGCTCTTTAAAGACAAACATGAACCCACTCAGGTCACACTTTCCCCACAGATATGAGCATCACTGTCCTCAAACAGCAAATGACCAAGTCTAACATTTGGATCTTTTCTCTTTCATTGTTTTCTTTTTAATGAATCTTTGTAACAATCTGAGGATGTTTCAGGTCAGATTTATCCAGGAAACACAAACATGTAAAGGAGTCATCACAGCTCTCTGACCTCGTTGGTCCAGGTTCACCACTGAAGTTTGGAGGGTCAACTTTGGACCGGTCGCTCCTCACAGACGGACAGCTGGACCCTGCAGACTGTGACCTCTGACCTCTGCAGACACAAACATGATAAAGTCATTGAAGCAGCTGTGATCACACAGACTGCAGGGTGGGCCATTTATATGGATACACCATTGTTTTTCTTGTGACATTACCAATAAGTTTGATGTGTCACATGACCCTCTTCCTATTGAAAAAACAAAAGTTGTATCCAAGATGGCCGACTTCTAAATGGCCACCATGGTCACCACCCATCCTGAGGAGTTTGCCCCCTCACATCTACTAATGTGCCACAAACAGGACTTTGATATCACCAACCATTCCCATGTTATTACAGTGTATCCATATAAAAGGCCCACCCTGTACTTTTTGAATATTACTTTAAATACTCAGACTTAAAATTTTGCTAACAGTTTATATAAAAGATCAGTTTTGCTGAACTGTGAGATATTTTGGGTTTAGTGTAGTTTTTGCATACAGGTATAACAGAACAGCTTTAGTGTTTGTTTTTAAATTTGAGTAAAAAGGCAGCAAGATAGATTTAAAAAAGCAGTTTTAGTGATTATAAAATAGACCATATCAGATTCATATCCAAATTTATGATATCAGTACATAAAACAGTGGTATGATGCCATCTCTGCCAAGAACGTGAGTACTTGAGTGTTGAGAAACAGTCAAAGGCATTTTTAATCTTATCTCTCCACCTTGAACAATAATAACTGAGTGAAAACACTCTGATAGAAATCTGAGCTCATCTTTGATCAGCATGTGAATGTTAAGCAGCAAACAGAAGTCTAGTTCAGTCTCATTTGTACAGGTTACAAAGGTTTCTAGAGTGCGATCAATGCTCCTGATCAGCTGATCCACACCATCATTTCCTCCTGATCACATGATTTCAGCTCAGTGTATTCAGGCCTAAATGATGCAGCAGTGTCTCGTCTACAGTCAGTACAACACACAGCAGCAAAGCTCCTACACACACTGAGGACAGTGAACACATCACTGCAGCAGCTTCATGTTCACTGCAGAATCCAGTTGAATCAAATCTCTACATGTTACAGCTGCACTTTATATCTCAGAGCAGCTTCAAGCTGAGACCCTCAGACCAGAGAATAAATGACTGTTACAGGGTCAAAGGTCAGGGTTCAAACACAGGACTGTGTTTCACTGTTTCAGCATCAACACTGTGGAAAAAACTTGCTCTCACTGTGAGATCAGCACAGTCAGTAAGGTGTAGTAAACTCCTCTGATTTGATCCAGCTGTCTGCAGATTCATCACTGTGGTCGGCAGCAGCTTGATCACTGCTTCATGTTTGAAAGGAGCTTTATCAGTCACATCATTATAGGAACAAGAAGCTCATCAGATCCTGTCTGTGTGACACTGAAGGTGAGATTAACAATGAAAGATGCAGTGTGAGCGACTAACAGTGTGTTATCATTTATATAGAAACTCACAGGAAAAGAGGAAACACACTTGTATAAATGTGTGAATGAGGCGAGTATCAAATTGATTTGAGTTTGACTTACACATGTTTGCACTGCAGTTTATATCCAACAACATCAAGCAGTTAAATTAAATATTTCATGTTGCTAACAGCTCACCTCTCTGCAGCAGACACAGGCTGGACTTTAAAATGAACCGGATGCTCTTTAGACCAGTCACTCTGTAAGGACACAGAGCTGGGTTCAGGTTCATGTTTGCATTTAGTTCCTCGTTTCTTCCTGTGAATAATGATGGAGCAGTGATGTGAGTGCTGAGCTGTGACATGGAAAAGAGTCATGGACAGTTAGAGATGGTCATCTCACCTCTGAGCTTTGGTCTGGCTCTCATGTTCCCCACACAGAGTGCTTTTAGAGGGAGGGACTCCCTCCTCTCTGTCCTCACACTGATCCATGCTGCTCAATTCACATCAGCTCACACACACTTTCTACCTTCACCTGCAGAGGAAACACAAATCATTCATGTGCACATCAGCTGAAATCCTCCTTTCCATCATGTGTGCTGTCCAAATATCAGCTGCTTCTTTCCTGCTTCATCTCAGTGTCAGCTGAATGCAGTCAGACAGCAGTGTGAGGCAGAGGAAGCTGCCATCAGCTGCTCTACTATCAGTCCACTAGATGGAGCCGTGAAGCACACACGATGCATTCACTGACACACTTTGAGTTTGAGAGAACTGCACACAGATTTACTGTTTTGGAAACTAGAAAAACGTTCTTGTCATGAACCGGTTGTGTAATGCAGGCAGGATAGGACCCAAATGCAGACTCATTGGTGGGACATTAACTTAATAAAACACAGGTTTATTTGCTCAATGGAAAAAGTAATACTAAACTAAACTCACAGAGAAACACACAAAGAATAACACAGCCTTTAGAAACAAGGATGAACACAACAGTGGACAGAAGGAAACAGAGGGCTTAAACACACAGGACAAAAACACAGACACGGGGGAATCTAATAATCAAGGAACTAAACAAGAAATATAAGACACTGAAAACAGCATAACTAAGACTGTAAATGAACCAGAACATAAACCATAATACAAAATATCACCAAAACACAAGAAACTCACACCATCACAGTACTTTTCTTTGCTCTTCACTGTGTGACTGCAGACAGACTCCACATTAAACTATGACAGCATCGTCCCTGCTGCTGCTGTCAGACCTTTTATTCACTCACTGCTTTCAGATGTTTCTACTGAAGCTTTTACTCATCAGTGAGAGTTAAAAGCTCTTACATGGTGACTATCAATGAAATGAGTGTGCTTCACTGTCAGGGCTGCAATGACTCATTCAGTAAGTTGAATGACTTGATAATAAAAATATTTGTTTGATGCTTTGCATTGAGGCCCATTGTTGAATTTACAGGGACACAATAACCTCAGATCAAATGTGCAAACCACTATAGTACAGAGCCTTGTTAGGAATAATAAACAAATAATAATAATAAAGTCAACTTAAGTGATTGTTTTCGACTGAACATCACATATTATGCATCAAAGACTAAAATCAGGTTAAGTGCATAATCAGCATTTGGAGGAGCTCCTTATCCTTCTCTTTACTGCTCACCTCTTACAAAGTGTTCACACAGTTTGCTAGCTTCTTTCAGCCTGCTAGCTATGCTAACAAGTCTACTGCACACACTTGACTCGGTCACATGACAGACAGCAGAGGTAGCGGCTGCTCAGCTGAGCTGCTCTGCTAGCTAAGCTAACTCATGTTAAAGGTCAGAGTAAAGAAATGAGGTGATGCTGCTGGGAGTTACATCACAGACTAGCAGTGTTTAGTTATTCAGCATTATATTTAATCCTTATTATCTGCTCCTGTCACCTCTGTTTACCTCTGACAACAAGAACATTAAGCCAACAATTTATTAGCTTTGGCGACATTATGAACAGGCATCAGCGCGGTCACCTATACTGTCCTTTAGTGCTGCAGCAGCAGGAACATCAGTTAATCTGAAATCTCTTTTTCTCTCTAAAACAAAGTGACAGCAGACTGAGTCAAAGACAGAAACCTTATTTAAACACCAAATATTCACTGGCTTTACTTCCTGATCCAGGATTCAAAGAGGACGTTATACTTACTCAGCTTCTTCCCATGAACGTCTTCACTCTGCAGCGCTCTGCTGTCTGGACCAGGTCTGTGTAGAAACAGAGAAAATCCTCTGCTTCTTCTCCGTCATCAGTCCTCTGTGTCTGCAGGCTGAAGTCACATTAAACACTTCACACCAGAGTCTGAAGCTCACAGGTCAAAGGTCAGCTCCTCCCCCTTATGTGATATTATTTGATCAATCATTAACCTGCAGCGGTTTCTGCTCCAACTCCAACACTCTGAACAACCCTGAGAACAAATAAGATAATTTGTGTGTGTCTGCAAGCTTCAATAGATGAGCATTAACCTCCAAGGACCTGGCGTCCACATGTGTGGACATCACATTTTGGGTTATCTAGGCCAAAATACTCAATTTTGCTCTACAAGGGCCTGATATCCACTTACGAGGACATTATACTGCTACTGTTCAATCGAAATTTTAAACGAATATCCTCATATGTGGCTCTCATTTTTCTTAGAAACAAAAATTAGGTAAAAAAAAAAAATCTGGTAATTCTTTGTTTTTACATTCATCAAGACCCAATCAGCCCAAATATCAAAGAGAAATTAAAAATGCATGCTGTGGAAGAGTTCGGGTCTTAGGAGGTGTCGTGTTGTTCACGTGCTGCCAGCGTGACGCAAAGAAACCATGGAAACAAAGTGTGAGTGAAATCAGTCCAAAGTAACAGAGTGAAGAGCAGCAGATGAAGCACAGAGGGCACAAAAAGGAAGGAAAGAAGGAAACAAGGTCCATCTGTGTCCTTTCAAACAAACAAGCATCAACGTCCAGGACTGAAACATGAATCCACATATTTATACACATATTTATTTAATGAGAATAAAACAAGAATATTTATAATACATCACCAATAATCAGGCCTGGGATCCTCCTGGTTACAAACAGGGTCCAGGACTGGGACCTTCAGGTGGATCCTGCAGGGTCTGGTTCAGGAAAAGGTGGAGACCAACAGAAACAGTTTTAGTAGAAAGGTATGATTTCATTTATTTGAAGAGATCAGAGCATCATTCTGATTATTAAGCTTAAGTCAAATATACTAATGCGCACGGCGCCGTGACACTTAATGATCTGTTATTGTACATTTGTCACATGTGTGTATTTGTTGTTGTATTGTTGCTGCCATGATGCATCACATGGGACCATCACACTACCACCACCATATGTGACTGTTGCTATGAGGCTCCTTTTCATCGATGCTGTGTTAGTTTCAGATGTAACAGGACTCAAAGCTGTCAGAAAGCTTTTGTCTCATCAGTCCACAGAGTCTTTCCCAAATGGGATCATCAACATGTTGTTGGACAGTGTGAGACCATCCTTTGTGTTCTTCTTGGTCTGCAGTGGTTTTCTCCTTGGACTCCTCCATGGATTCTCTTTCTTATTGTTCAATGATGACCTTAACTGAGGCCTGCAGGTCTTTCATGTTGTTCTGGGCTCTTTGTGAGCTCCTGGATGTCGATGTGCTCTTGGAGTCATGTTGGTGGCCACTGGCTCCTGGGAAGGTTCCCACTGTTCCCCACTTTCAGCATTTGTGTCTAATGGCTCTCACCGTGGTTCAACAGAGTCCCAAAGCCTTAGAAATGGTTTGAACCCTGTGCAGACTGACAGCTGTGACTCTGTCAGCTGATTGTGTAGATGGAGGCATTATGTGTTGCTGTTTGACATCTTTCAGCCTGCTCACTTTCTCACACGGGTTCTGTACAAGTTGATGAGTCTGTTGATCCAACAGGTCTTCTAGTATAATCAGGCTGAGTGTGTTTGTCAGACTGAACTCAGCTTTAGAAACAAATGTGCTTCATCACAGTTCATTCATGATTGAAGCAGAGGGGCAGTTATTTTTGCACACAGCTCAGGTAGGTTGGGATCACCTTTGTGCCTTAATCAATGACATCATCATTTATTTACTTGTGTTATCTTTGTCTAACAGGAACATTTGTGTGATAAAAACAGTAAGAAATGACTGAGTGAAAAGACTTTTTCACACCACTGTGTGTGATCGTCGCCCCTGGGAGAGTTCACTTATCTGCAATGAGAGGTGTGATCAACATGAGTGCACGAGTGTCACATGACTCACAGCTGTGCATGCAGTGGCAAAAGGCTGAGTGTGTGCCATCAGTCTGTCCTCAGTCCTCACTCTGAGCCTCTTCCTGCTGCTTCATGAGAGCAGAGCTGAACTTCCTGGCTGTGGGAGAGACGAGGAGGATCCTGGTGCAAGAAGCACAAATGATGCAGTTTGTTTCCTGTTTACACTCAAAGTGACTGTTAAAGTGAATTGTTAAATGTTGTCATTTTTATGCTTACCATCTCTACATTGTTTAACTCTGTGATGAAAGGAATTTCCTTTTGTCCCCCTCCACAGATTCTTGAGGTTCTGGGTGGGGGGCTGTAGTATTTTATCACAGACACAGCCTTGTGAAGGTCTGTTTGATGTTTTGGTAAGCTTCCTGCCCAGGAGGTCACACACACGCACATTCTCACATAGCACACACACACACACACACACATACACACACACACACACACACACACACACACACACATGCATACAGAAGTTCACACATATACATACAATGCCTTGTCTTAGAACCATGTAGGCGTTGCTTGCTGTGATGTGTATTGTGTGAACTGTTTTCCCAATAAAAGGCAGCGAGAGGAGGCCGTCGTTGGGGTCATTTTGTGGTAGACACCAACGAGGCCTCCCTTGCAAGTAAATCAATCGATCGCTGACTGTGTTGTTTTCTTCATGATGAATAAGTCTCTAAACCAGCGGGGCTGTGAAACACAGACCTAACACAGTTACTGTGTGCAGTTATACTTCATACATAATCTGCACTTATTTCAATCAGACATGATAAGCTGATCAAATATCTGCTCACTGATTAGATCCAGTATCTATTGTCTGATGTTGGCTCATGTGTTGTCATACACCAACATGACGTTCTACTAGTCAAGGCCTCACCTTAACCCACTGATGCTGATCACACAGACCCACTAATAGAACTGTTTTATCAGGTTTATGCAGCGTCACCATTAATGTCACATTTAATCAGACCACATTTACATTACAAGCCCACTACAACCATTATCTACATGTTAAATTACATTATACATCTGCACTGATTTAAAGTATTTTAACCTGATTATTTTTTCCACCTTAACAGTTCATTCCTCAAATCAAACAAGATATTTGACCCTCAGCAAAAATGTACCAACAAATAATTTTGCAATAAAATATTTATTTTTCAGCTTTTCCAAGTGAAATCAAACAAGTGTGTTTAACAGTGTAAACCAGAGTGAAGCTGCTCATATAGAGTCCAACCCAGGCTAAAGTAAGTTGAGTAGAGCAGCAGCATCAAAGTGTCGGCTCTCTGAACACGGTGCAAGATCGCCATCTGCAGGACATGTGGTCAGGTGACGGCAGTCGCGGGTGGATTTTCCTTGTGCTTCTACACTGAGGTTTACAGTAGCGCGTCTCCTTCGCTGATTGATCCTCAAAGGAAAACATAATGAATGTTTGTGTTAATGACTAAACATGTGATCATTAGACCAGTTATGTTGCATCGTTTAAGATAAAGGCTGTGTGTGTGTGTGTGTGTGTGTGTGTTGCTCTAATGTAAAAGGTCAATGACATGAGAGTGAATATACAACATAACTTTATTGATAGAATAATAATGGATTGGATTCATACAGCACTTTACAATTCCATTATTCATTTACATACTGGTGGAGGCAGCTACAGCTGCCCTGGGACAGGCTGACAGAAGCGAGGCTGCCATATCACACCATCGGTCCCTCTGGCCAACACTAGTAGGGTAAAGTGTCTTGCCCAAGGACACGACGACCAGGACAGAGAGCCCGGGAATCGAACCGGCGACCTTCCGGTTACAGATGCGCTTCCCAACCCCCAGCGCCACGGTTGCCTCGTAGAAGATGAGAGTCCACAGCTGTGATGATTTGGTGCTGTATAAATCAAACTAAACTGAATGAATGATAATCAACTATCTGCACCTCAGGCTGAGCTTCAGTGTCTGATCCTGGGTCAGGCAGATCTCCCTGGTTACAATGACAGGAAGTGACAAACGAGCAAAGAGACAGAGGGCGGGACTTGGACGCTAGAACAGAGACGTGAATGTGAGAAGGTGTTTGGAGACAAACAGAAGAAAGGAAGTGTGAGGTCTGAGGTCTGATCCTTCTAATAAAGATGCTTTTCCTCCAGTATATCCATGAACTCGTGGGGCTGAATGATGTTATCACAGTGATCATGAGGCTCAATGTAAAAAGTTCAAATAGACTGAAACACTGTAGATAAAGGTCAGAGGTCACGTTGATGCCTTCATGTTTGACCACAGAGCGGTCAGTCTGTGTAACAGACTCTGTGATCAGTGATCAGTGCTGTGGGTCCAGGTCAGAGGACATGTTGGATCTCTGATTCTTTCACGTCCATATTAAACAGCTGCTGCGATGAACTGTGACTGTTAGCAGTAACTCATTAAACATGTCTGCACACTGTGAGAGAGCCGTCCTCCATCAGTGAGGCTGACAAACGCTCACACTGGGAACAGGAAGCAGATTTCTGTCTGACTGTCCTGATGGACAAAGGATGAAATCCTCTGTAACACAGTCAGCCTGTTACAGCCCATCATCCAATCCAACTTTATTTATACAGCACTTTAAAAACAACAAAGTTACCAAAGTGCTTCCAATAATAAAACAGAGACAGCAGTTAAAAACCATCCATTAAGCAAACAATGAAATTAATATAAATAAAATAAATATATAAATGAAAAAGAAGATAAATAAATCAGTGTGTAAATTAAATATTAAAACATGAGTAAAATAAACAATAAGATGAACAAAATAAAAGCATTAAGAGTGGAAACAGCTGACTACAAACTGACTACAAACTGACTACAAACTGACTACAAACTGACTACAAACTGACTCTGGTACGACTCCTAAAAAGCCTTTGAAAAAGGTGTTTTTAAAAGTGATTTAAACATTTCAAGTGTTGGGGCCAAACTAACTTGGAGGGGCCGTTTGTTCCATAGTTTGGGGGCCACAACAGTGAAAGCTCGGCCCCCTCGGTGTTTCAGTCTCCACATGGGGACAGCAAGGAGTGACTGGTCAGATGGTCTGAGAGACCTTTGTGGAGCGTATCGGTGTAGAAGGTCTGACAGGTCAGAAGGAGCCATTTAAAACTTTAAAAACAAGCAATAACATTTTAAAATGAATCTAAAATGGAAACCAGTGTAAGGATACAAGAACAGGGTAATGTGCTCACGTTTACGTGTCCCTGTCAACAGGCGAGCAGCAGCTTTCTGGACCATTTGCAACGTGATAGTGAAGCCTGATCAATACCAACATAAAGTCCATTACAATAATCAATTTAAATGAAGCTGAAACTACATGAGACATTTTCCACATTTATTGTCTTTGAACAGAGAATAATCAAAATATATCAAAATCAATAATCAATAAAACATGTATTATCCATCCATTCACCTCTACTGTTCTTGCATTACATCACATAGTCAGCATAAATATGTTTTTGAATGAATGATGAAAGTTGGATGAATTTAATGAGCCCTTGTTGAGAGAGGTGGGACAGAGAGAGACAGACGTCCCCCCTCACCTCTTATTGCCTCTGAGAGAAATAAAAAGGTTTTAACATTTAGGCTGTTGTGTTTACAATGATATGAAGTGCTGTTAGTAAATCATCTTCATTCTGAATCAGAAGTTTAATGAATATGTTGAATGAGAATAATTGACCTGATTTAAATGTGTAGATGTTGTGTGTGTAGACTCAGCTTTGAGAGATTAGTGTGTGTGTGGCTGCAGGAATGTTGGAAGATAAGAAATGTGCCAGAACTCCATCCTGATAAAAGACAGGATATGAAGAGTTAACAATAGAGTCATAATTCATATGTGATTGTGCTGATAGTTAATCCTGCTTAACTGACTGAAACTGTTTAGAATACAATCAGGTAGAAGTTTAACCAAAGCAACGAATAAGAAACTATGATAATAACTCTGTAGGCCCCACACTGAGAGTCTGTGTGGAAAGGATGGAGGAGCCACTAATCTAACATTAACATGGAAATCAAATCAATTATACTGAATATATTTTTACTGGGAAGAAAGTTTTCCTGTGTATTTGAATCAAAAAGACATTATGTGGATGTTCATGTGAAAATGAGCTGATGGTGAATCTAACTGAAGATGAACTGTATGGGTTGAGTGATGCTTCATAAAGTGAAGTATATTCATATGCAGCCAAATGTTCATAATGGAATTTTCTATGTTAAGAAGAAAAGAAGAAAATGAAATGAAGCGATTTTGAGGCTAAAAGTCAGACACAGAGAGGATGAACGTTTATGGTTAGTTGCTCGAGTTCTTGCGATGAGCAGGAGACGTCATCTGAAGACTCGTCCCGTGAGTCCACAGTTTGACAGAAATTCATAGAAATTCTATCAGGATAAGATAGAAGATCTTTATTGTCACTGTTACCAGAACAATGAGTAGTTTGGCATCTCTCCATTGGCAGCTTGTATCTGTTTACATTCAGATTCTCAGGATAATAGAAGAAGATAAATAAAGATAAGAACAAGTTTCAGAGGTACCTACACAGGGAATGTGTGTAATGCACAATAAATGAAGTATCTAAACAAAAGCACAAGTTCTATACAGAAACAAATATATAGATATATCTGCAGGTACAGTGTAAAGAGGAGGATCAGGTCAGTATAAGGTGCTCTGTGATTGGTGGGATTGCACATTGAGTAAGCGTAGGAATGCTGGTTGCTGCTGTAAAAGAATACAGTTCTATAAATAGAGGCAGGAATTCTACTGTAATGAATACTGGTTAGAAATAAATCTAGTGCAAGTGTCCATGAGTGTTAACAGCACAGTTAACCTTCAATCAGGGTGGAGGTAGAAACTTCTACTGAGTCTGTTTGTCTTTGTTGGACCTGTAGAGTTTACCAGAGGGAAGGTGGGAAAGTGAGTGTCCAGGGTGGAGGGGTCCTTGATGATGATGATGATGCTTCCTGCTGAAGGCTGCCAGTATAGATGTCTCTGAGGGGGGTTAGTGAAGTGCCGATTGGCCGCTCTGCTGCCCTTACCACGCGCTGCAGCTTCCTCTTGTCCTCCACAGTGCAGCAGTTGAAGCAGAGGGTGCAGCAGGAGGTCAGAAGGCTCTCGATGGTGGAGCAGTAGAAATTAATTAGCAGCCTTTGTTGTGCTTTCCCTACCTGGTGGGAGATGTTTGTGGACCAGGTGAGGTCGGCCGAGATGTGGACTCCGAGGAACTTGAAGCTCTCCACCCTTTCTACCTCCTCCATCAATGTAGAGGGTGGAGTGCCCAGATGGCTTTGTTCTGCTGAAGGCGATTATCATGTCCTTGGTCTTGGCTGTGTTCAGATGCAGGTTGTTGTCGTCACACCATTGCTTCAGATGCTGAACCTCCTCTCTGTAGCTGAATCATCGCTGTTGTCCATCAGTCCTATGATGGTGGTGTCATCAGCACATTTATAATGGTGTTACTGGTGTGGACTGGAGAACAGTCATGGGTGAAAAGTGAGTATAAGAGGGGACTGAGGACACACGTTCAGGGTGAGGGTGGAGGAGGTGTGGCTCCCATCCTGACGTTCTGGGGTGTGTTGCTCAGGAAGTCCAGTATCCAGCTGCACAGTGAGCTGCTGGGTCCTAAGTTGCTGAGTTTATTAACCAGTTTGTGGGCTTGAACTGTGTTGAAGGTAAAGTCCACATGAAGGAACTTATCACAGGAGGATGAGACGGGAAACAGTGAAAGAATAAAATAAAGCAACATCAACAGTAACTGGAAATAAACCCTCCAGACTGAAACACTGAGGAATAACACGAAGATGAAATAGAAACAATCAGCAAACTAATAATCACATAGAAAATATTTAATAATAAACACAAAGTCCAGAAACTCAAAGAGCCAGGACCAAGACAGTTTCAGCCTGCTGTATTTCCTGTGCTTGTTTCCACGGTGACTGGGGTGACCAGCTGTTGGAGAGCATGTTTGTCCCTCTGATTTCCAAAAGTGAACATGTGTCAGCAGAAACCTGTAGCTCACAAACACGTCTGCATTTATCTGTATGAAAGCCAAAGAAGAGGCCACGCCCACAAACACTGTGACAGAAGAGCCTAAAAACAGATGTTAGCCCACATCTGTGCTCTGACACAGCTGGGAGAATGACGTGTGGATAATAAAGTTTAATTGGCTGTCACATGATTCAAGCAGAAAAGCTTCTGAAACATTTTTCTTTTTCTCTCAGAGTCTTCTTTCTTCTTCCATCTCCAGCCAAGAGCTTCCCATACGGCTGCACTCTCCACCTCACACTGACTCCACCCACTCCTTTCTTCTTCAGCTGCTCCTTCACCTGTCAGACAGCAGCCACAATGTCTTTTCTTTTCATTCAAAATCAGGAAATTGATATACATATAAACGGTGTGAGTGTAAAGGTGGACTGTGGGAACTTGCCCTTGTCAGCAGTTCTGCTTTCACAGCAGAATCATTCAGATCCACAGGAGGGTCCTCCACATGTACTGTGAGCTTCACTACCTGCCGCTTTACTGCAGACACAGAAACAGAAGCTAAATGAAGCCACCATCATATTTATGCATTTAAGCACAGAAGGAGATTCCTAGCTGATTTAAACCATCACTGCTACTGCTGTGATTGCAGGGAGCAGCGAATGCTCGAGGTGGGACTGCAGAGCATGTTTAGCCCTCATTCTCCATTTCACACAGGTCCAGACAATGTCCCACATTTTCATGTGATCTGGTTTAGAGAAATGAACAAGTCTCTCGCACAAAACGAGGCTGACAAAAAGACGAGCTCCTTTTTAGAATGCATTCTTAAAAACCTTATTAAAATTAATTGCAGTGTGTCTGACTGTTGTGTAGATGTGTTTTTAAGCTTCCTCTCATCCTTAACATTGTCTCACACAAACATGGTCTTTGTCCCACACTAACTTTTGGAGGTGTGTTTGGGGTTGTTATCATTTGGAATACTGCCCTGTGGCCCAGTTTCTGAAGGGAGGGGATCATGATCTGCTTCATCTACTTCAGTATGTCACACTACATATTGGCATTGGTGGTTACCTCGATTAACTGTAGCTCCCCAGTGCCACCAGCGCTCCCACCACCATGCTTGACTGTAGGTAAGACACACTTATCTTTGTACTCCTCACCTGGTTGCTGCCACACATTCTTGACACCATCAGAGCCAAATAAGTTTATCTTGATCTTATCAGACCACAGCTAATCCATGTCCTTAGTCTGCTTGTCTGCAGCAAACTGTTTGTGGGCTTTCTTTTGCATTATCTTCACACGAAGCTTCCTTCTGGGATAACAGCCAAGTGATGCAGTGTGTGGCGTATGGTCTGAGCACCAAGAGGCTGACCCCCCACGCATTCATACATCTATTTTCAAAAGACAAACTCTGGATATGACACTGAGCAATTGCACTCAACTTCTTTGGTCGACCGTGGCAAGGTTTGTTCTGAGTGGAACCTGCCCTGTTAAACTGTTGTATGGTGTTGACCACTGTGCTGCAGCTCAGTTTCAAAGTGTTGGCAAAATTCTTTCAGCCTAGGCCATCTTTATGTAGAGTAACAATTCTTTTTTTCAGACCCTCAGAGAATTTTTTGCCATAATGTGCCATGTTAGACTTCCAGTGACCAGTATGAGAGAGTATGGCTGTATCCCAATTCAGGGTCTGCAGCCTTAAAGTACGCAGCCTTAACGGTCCAGAAAGGGCCGCGTACTCAAAGACCGCTAAGGCCGGAAGTGCGAGGCTTGTGAAATGGGATGGTCTTGCCTTCATGGCGCTGCCCAGGTTGCCTAGCAACCATGACACTAACAGCTGGAAACGTTTCATACAGCATTATTTGACAGAAATGAAGGAGAAAATCTTTTGTTCATTTGTTTGTTTGTTTCTACATGAGCTTTGATTTAATAAGTATCTGAGGCTGAGACCACGGGACTGTGAAACATGATTGTTGGGCTTCATTTCTGTACTGAACAGTCATTTAAGATTAGCTAGTAAATAACAATTAGCTAATGTTGTTCATGAGACTAAAGTCATCTCACTTCGGTAATGTAAATATAATTGGCCAATATTAAAGTTATTATTTCAATCATTATTAGTTATTACAGCAGTGAATGAACTCTGTTTCAAATACTGAGCTTCAGTAAAGATTCAAGCTGCATTTATTTATATTTCCTGTCACCTTAAATCTTCACTCAAAGACAGGTTCCTTTGACACTGTATATATAAATGTATTATGTATAAGAGACAAATATTGTTCTTTTAATATGTTGGCATTACTAAATTTCTCTCAGTGCTTACTTTAAATATTCATGAAATCATATTGAACGGTGTATATTTTAAAATAAAGGCTTTAAAACCAAGTTAGTACAAACATCACTAATGTCACATAACTCTGCCGACATGTGGCCAACAGTAATGTTTTAATGTTCTTCATTATTAAACATTTGCACATAAATAAGTGACATAATATTCAGTACTTACTTTTAAAAGTTTACTCTTCGGACGCCCCTCTTCCGCCGTTTTTTTTTTTTTTTTAACGGCAAAATTATCCACACCCACCGCCGTGCTATGCATTCTGGGATATGTTGGGCCACAAAGTCTAAACCGCCACATCCTTAAAATTCAGGGAAATGAAGGACGCATTTGAGGGCTGCATTTCGAGCAGCCTTTGAATTGGGACAGCCTTCGTCGCGCCGCTGTGACGTAATCGGCCTTAAAATGCAGCCTCTAAGGCTGCAGACCCTTCTTCTTCTTCTTCTTCTTTGTTTTTAACGGCGGTTGGCAACCAACGTAAAAGGAGCATTACCGCCTCCTACTGTTCCGGAGTATGGATCAGACAGTGAGCTTACAATCTGTATCAAAAAAAAAAAAAAAAAAAAAAAAAAAAAAAAAAAACCCCTCACACTCTTTCATACACACCTATAGCCTTCAAAAACCCCACCAAGTCCCTCACCTGTGCCCTACTACCCTCCAACACACTCTTCAGATTAAATTCCCCGATTCCCCGCTCCCTCAATCTATTCTGCAGAACTTTTCTCTCCACATCATAACCCTTGCACCGCAGTATTACATGCTCTACTGTCTCCTCCTCCTCCTGGCACACCCCACAAAGCCCCGTCTCATGTTCTCCTATCATCTGTAGTGTTTTATTTAACGCACAATGTCCCAGTCTAAGCCTGGTAATGACCACCTCTTCTCTCCTATCACCCCCATACAACCTACACCCTGCCACCTCCTTCTTAAAATGATACAAGTGCCTGCCCTTACTCCCTGAATCCCACCGCTCCTGCCACTCCCGAACAACCTGCCTCCAAACAATACCCTTTGCTTCAGATCCGCTGCTTTTAATTTCCATCTCAGTCCTATGTTTAGTCAATGCTCCTTTTGCCAACCTATCCACCTTTTCATTTCCACTGATTCCTACATGAGCTGGCACCCAAAGAAAGTGAATATTGCCACCACAACACCTTATTCTGCTTATAGTCTCCAGAATAGTAAACAGCATACCCTGCCTTGTCTTCGAACAAAATGATTGTAGACTTGAAAGAACAGCTGCTGAGTCCGAACATACTACTACCTGCCTGAGTTTTGAACACTCTATCCATTTCAATGCTACCAAAATTGCTACCATTTCAACTGTGTACACTGAAAGGCCATCCGAAGTGCGTCTGTTTATTTCAGTATTTTTGGATGGAACTGCTATTCCAAACCCTGTAATCCCAGTATCTGGACTTTTAGCACCATCCGTGAACACATGAATATACCCAGGGTATTCATTCGAGCTGTGAAAATGAAATGCTGACACAAGATCGACTTTTCCTTTCAATTTCCTCTTCAGATCCAGCAAGTACCAGTCCACAGGAGGGGTCTCCAATAACCATGGAGGAACCACAGGGAACACAACTGCAGGACATATTTTAAGTTCATACACATGACACTCCTTAGCCCACTGATTCCCCACCTTTCCAAAATGAACCTTCTGACTTTTTCCATACTCCCAGCACTCCAAAAGTACCTCCTTTGTAGGATGTGCATCACCATGACCACCAAGATGAACCCAGTAATTCACTGATACTTGCTTCCTCCTAAGATCCAGGGGCATTTCTCCCATCTCCACCTGTAGGGCACTGACTGGAGACGTTTTAAAAGCTCCACAGCACACTCTAAGGGCTTCCGATTGCAAAACATCCAAACGTCTCAACACAGAACGAGCTGCTGAACCATATGCCACACACCCATAATCGAAGACAGATCTAATCAATGCCTGGTAAAGTCTTTTCAAAGCAGAAGAGCTTGCTCCCCAACCCCTCCCAGCTACACACCTCATAACATTAACAACTTTTTTACATTTGGTTTCAATCCGGTCAATATGCTCCCTCCATGTCAGTCTTGAATCAAACACAACACCTAAGTACTTAAAAGAGCTCACTTTCCCAATTCCCTCATCATACAGTTTCAATGTCAAAGTCTCACTCACTTGTCTTTTGGTAAAGAACATCATTTTTGTTTTTTCCACCGAAAACCTGAATCCCCAGTCAAATCCCCACGCAACCACCATATTTACAGCCTCCTGAACCTTGCCCACTAGGTGCTCAATATTTCTTCCTTTTTTCCATAACACACCATCATCAGCGAATAAAGACCTCCCAATACCCTCAGGAACATCAGAAAAAACATCATTGATCATTATAACAAAAAGCAGGGGACTAATCGCACTGCCCTGTGGCGTCCCATTCACAACCGTGCACTGACTAGAAATTGTAGACCCAATTCGCACTTGGATCTTCCTACCAGAGAAAAAGTCTTGGATCCAATTAAATGTCCTGCCACCAATACCCAACTTATGCAACTTGATTAAAAGCCCATCCCTCCACAACATATCATATGCCTTTTCTATGTCAAAAAACACTGCCAAAACAGATTCTTTATTGGCCTGCGCTTTCCTAACAACATTCTCAAGTCTAACAATAGCATCAGTCGTGTTCCGAGCTGTCCTGAAACCACTTTGGTAATTGGCTAAAGCCCCTTTTCTTTCCAGTTCAAAGGACAGTCTTGCCATTATCATACGTTCCATTAACTTGCACACATTTGATGTAAGAGCGATTGGTCTGTAGCTATCTGGTTTAGATGGATCCTTCCCGGGTTTTCTTATTGGCACAATAACAGCCTCCTTCCAAGTACTTGGGAGCTCACCCTTAATCCAAACTGTGTTAACCAAACACAGCAGTTTATTAAGCGCTTTCGTACCAAGGTGCTTCAACATTAAATAACAAATTTGATCCTTTCCCGGGGCTGTGGGCTTTGTTTTTTGAAGCGCTCTCACCATTTCCTCCCGAGAAAACACCGCATCCAGACTACTGTCCATGTGCGCCTTTCTTGCTAAATCCTCCGAATATCGTGCTTTAGTTTGGCACATTCTGTCCTTTCCCAACACTGAGATGTTATCAGAGCTATGAATCTTAGCAAAAGTTTTCACCATAACCTCCACTTTTTCCTGAGCTGTTACAAAGTTCTGTTGGCCCGAAGATAGAACTGGGTAATCCCATTCCCGCCGGTCACCTCCCATTCTTCTGACCATGCCCCAGACCTCCCCCACTGGAGTGGTTCTTCCTATTTTAGAACAGAACAACCTCCAACTGCTCCGCTTAGCTTGTCTCACTGTTCTCCTGACCACTGCCACTGCTTTTCTGTATGCAATCAGAGCCTGCGTGTTAAGGGTTCTTCGGAGAAATTTAAATGCCTTGTTCCTTTCCTTCACAGCAATTCGACATTCCTCTGTCCACCATGGCACCAAAGTCCTACTTGCCATGCCTTTACTGGTCGGGATTGAGGCCTTGGCGGCTACCATAAGCACTTCAATAAACTGATTATTCATTTGTTCAACGCTACCAGACTCATCAACTGTGCCGATCGTGTCCTCACATAGTTTTTGGAATTTTGTCCAGTCAGCCCTATGAAAACTCCACTTCTTATGCACCTCTCCTAGAGACACCCGTATCTGCCCTCCAACATCACAGAAAACAGGATAGTGGTCACTGCCTATGGTAGTGTCTGTTCTGATGGTCCACTGACTTATTCCTGCAAGGACAGTTGAGACTAGAGTTAAATCCAAAACTGACTCTGTTCCATTAACAACATTACACCGGGTCCCCCTACCATCATTCAGGCACACCAAATTGCATGTATCCATCAATTCCTCAATTACCTTACCATTTTTATCCGTGCGTGTACCTCCCCACACTCTGCTATGGGCATTAAAATCCCCACACCAAATAACTCTACGACAGTCACTTCCTTCAATCGAACGAAGACGCGGCAGCTCCAATCTGGCACAAGGATTGTAGAAATTCACGATAACATTTGGGTCATTCCTATCCCAAACCTCAATAGCAATATACTCCAAATCATTGCCTTTACCCAGGAGTCTATATGGAATGTCTTGCTTGACAAACGTTGCACACCCTCCCCTCCACCACGGTCCCTGTCATTTCTTATTATCTTGTACCCACACAACACAAAATCCAAAGAAGATTTAAGCCAAGTTTCCTGTACACAAATGACATCCGGTTTAACATCAAGGAGTTTGATGAAATGCTTCAACTCCTGGCCATTGACCAACAGACTCCTTGCATTCCATTGAAGAATAAGTACCATGATTACATAAAAGAACATCATGTTTCCTGACTTGACTGATAATTGAGGTTGTCCCTCACTTCTTCCCATGTCAGTCCTACTAACCCCAAGTGGTTAATTGCCGCCTTAACAATGAGCCGAATTTTCTCCTGCTTAGATCTCACATCAGCTGTGGTGTTTATCACTCCTGCAATGAATGTAACCAATGCCATCTTATCAATAACCATAGTATTCGTGTTGAGCCGGGTAACTCCTTGATCCTGAGATGCACCCTGTCCTGGGTTAACGTTGACCTGTTCACTCACTCTCATCACCCTCACTGCTTCAGCATAGGAGATCTTCTTCTCCACCCTCACTTTTTGAATATGATTTTCTTGTTTCATCCTCTCACATCCAGCATACGCAACACTGTGACTTCCACCACAACTACAACACTTTGGTTGAACTCCATCTCCACATTTCCCATATTCGTGATCCCCACCACACCGAGCACATCTCCTCTTTTCCTTACAGTTCTTCGCTAGGTGTCCAAACCTTTGACAGTTAAAGCACCTCAGAGGTTTTGGAACATAGGCTCGTACTGGATAACTAATGAAACCCAAAAACACTTTCCTTGGCAGATTTGCTCCTTCAAAGTGTATCAGGACACTCTCACTGTCTACCTTAAGTCCTTCTGTTGTTGCTTTCAGTCTGACCACAGAAATCACATTTCCTCCTTTGATTTTGCTTTTCAGATCATCCATTTTCACACTAATGGGCACCCCAGAAATTACCCCCTTGCATCCACCCCCCGTCTGTGCACCCACTTGCCCAGCATTTTCTACTTTAAACTTCCCCAATTGTTTTAAGTTCAAAGCCTTTTTGAGCTGCTCTTCATTCACACACTGCACAAGAAGATAACCATCTGAGAGTACTTTAGCAGAAGCTATATCACCCACTTTACTGTTAAGTTCAGCTGTCAACACAAACGGACTCAATTTTTTAATAAGGACTTGTGTTCTGTCATTGAATCTCAGAACAACAAATATTCTCGTTCCCTCTCTAGCTTCTAAAGAATCATCCCTACCACCACTGCTCCCACCTCTTTTACGCTTTTCCCTCCTCTGCTCACCTTGCACTTGCTCCAGAGGCATTTCCTCCTCTTCATCAAAATCACCATAGTCTTCCCAGCTGCCCACAGCTGACCCACTCACGGAACAGTCGTGCTCAACCGCCACCACAGGTGGACTGCCAACCAGGTTCGAATTTTTGGCAGTGCTCCAACCAAGTTTGCCAGCAGACGCCGCTGCCATCCGTCCTCTCTCCTCCTTCTTCTCCAGCGTTTTTTCGAAAAAACACTTCGCTTGTATGAGCTGAAGACCCAATCGGCTGCAGACCCTGAATTGGGATACAGCCTATGAGAGCAATAACACCAAATTCAACACACCTGCTCCCCATTTGCACCTTGGCCCTGTAGCATTAACAGGTCACATGACACCAGGAAAGGAAAATGGCTAATTGGGCACAATTTGGACATTTTCACCTTGGGTTATACTGACTACGGGTGGGTTTTAATTATCGATTTTCCGATAACAATCGATTCTAGTTTTAATAACGCGATATCGATTCATTAAAATCCAGAATTGATTTTTAAATATTAAATTATTTTGCCCAAAATGCTAGAATCTCAGGTTAAACCTCACAAAATTTCGACAACGCCCACATTGCTAAAAACGTAAATGAGAGCAGGTACACGGATTCTGCATGAAGACGTAAACACAAAGTGAGGACCCGACGCATCAGAATCAGTGAGTGTCGGCTTTCTTACCCGACAGGAAATACACGGACAGCTGCTTCACTTAAAGTTGTGAAGATGTAATTGAGTGGCATCGCCACAAGAGGGAATGCTCCTCATACCTGTATCCATACCCTCAGGGGAAATAGTTGAGGTCAACTGTGGAACACCTCAGGGGACAGAAGCAACAATATTGGGGGAACGAACTGCAACAAATGCACTGAGGGAAACAGGAATGAAACAAGATGGCAGACACCAAAGCACTGAACAGAACAACAACATTGGAGAGGAGGAATACGAGAGGGTAAAGAAATCAGGGGTCAGTAAAGTGCCTTTCAGAGTCGACGAAGGGGAAGTTGGACTGCCGCTTTTAGAAAGGGCACAGTATACACCTAACGTGACCCCACCGACTAATGAATCAGTTTTAAGGAGGTCTCCTGGAGAACGACGGCCTGCTACGCATTTCACATATGACACCCTTGGCCAGCCCTCTCTGTGTGCATCCATGGACTGAAGTGCACAAGTCACCAAACACAACATTCTGCACCATGCCACCATAGTACATTACTTTCCCCAGTGCCATATCACATTCCATCATCTCACTGTGCACACCCCGGCGCCTTCCCTGTAAATTATAACTCCCCAATCCGAACGCAGCTCATGTCTCCTGTCTCTGCTTTTCTGTTTAAAAACAGGATCCATAGAAGGCCTGTAACATATGCTTTAAGTGCATTTCATCTACTATTTGTTATCTTAAGTATACATCCCCATGCAAAAGCCTTCTTTTGTTTGTTTGTTAAGCCACCTAATTCTGACCTGCAAATCACTCAAGCATAAAATAACTTGATCTTGAACTCTCTGAGGGTTTACCTTATATATACTATATTTCCATTTTGGGCGATTTATTAAGTCAAGTCTGCAGCTGTTTCCCATTTCTCTCCAGAAAATGCAGAAATTACAGGTGGGTCAAGACTTTTGCACAACACCGTGTGTAAAATTGCTTGTGATCCATAAAGGAAAGACAGTGAAAGCTCACCAGGTGTAGGGAGGCTGTAGCAGACAAATGGTAATCTTGTTTCACAGGACAAAGTCTTCCATTCTCCTGAACGAGTCAGAGCTGCACAGATCTTACTCATACCCCTAAACGGGTTCATCCCACTGGCCCAGTTTGAGAATGAGTACTTTGTGCCATCAGACCAGTAAATGTGTGGCTCTCTGTGCAGGCCAATCCACACCCTTTTACTCTGAGCCTTTTCATGGACTTGTTGGTTCTCTCCGGGGTTCTTGACAGTGGCCAGGTCCAAGAAGTTCTCCCTGCAGTACCTTCGAGCATCGGACCAGCTCATTTCTTTATCCACCAAATCAAAATCATGGTTCATCTGTGATCCTGAAAGTTAAAACGTAGAAACGTGTTGTCTTGTTACATGCTCAATCATCGAGATAAGGAAATCCAATAAGTTGATTGTATTCATCTGGATGTTTTCAGTGAGAGAAACGGTTCATCATCATCCAAAAGTCTTCTTCAGTCTCAGCTGACTGCAGGTTTCCTTAACCTTTTAAAAAGTACTTTTATGCAATGACTGAAACTAGCCCACCGAATGAAATGGTCTTTGATTGCTGGTCAATGGTCATGACAGTTTGCATATTAATGATCATAAACTGACCTCACAGCCCATTGTTTATGCATTGTATAAGTTTTTCCTTTGTACAAAGGTGTTTATAAGGTTTGGGAAACCCGCAGTCAGCTGATGATGATGATGATGATGATGATGAAATGTTTCTCCCACTGAAAACGCAACGTCTAGTTGGACATAATCCACTTTTTGGAATGGATATTTTTCTTTGGAATAATGCAGTGAAATCAAAGTTTAAAGTTTAAAAGTTTAAAATCAAATGTAGGTTTTTTTTGTACCTCTGTAGCAAATAAACTGGAGCTTCTCTCTGCACTGAAAATCCCACCATTTTCCTTCTAAAGAGGACACACAGAACTGAACCCCAGAGTAAAAATCTGGTTCATATTCAGAAGTGTCCCAGTTCCTGTAGTCAGCTCCACTCCCTGTGAGCCCATCTGACCACCTCCACCTGATCTGACTGTACAGACCGATCCAGAGCTCAGAGCTGTGAGCGGCAGATGAAACTGTGCTGTTCAGCTGCTTCATTTCTTCAGTGTTCTCGATGGAGGCCAGGTCTGTGTGAGTCTGTTGGCAGTAGCTCTGAGCTTCAGTCCAAGTCTTTGCATCATCAACATAGTGGTACTGACGGGGACAGCATGTGGAGACAAACCAGCCTGAAAGGGAAAACGTTTGACTGGGTCAGTTTGTAGAGACACTCTGAGTCTATCTGAGACTCTGAGCCTATCAGGGGCTGAGACTGATCTGAGTAATAAGTGCTGTTGTAGACGATAAAGAGCTGGACTTACCTGAGAAGCAGCAGACACACAGCAGGATCCTCTCCATGATGCTGCTGCTCTGGATTCTGTGTGTCAGCAGATTCATTCACTGATCTCTGTTTGCTGCTTAGACTCATTTACACACATTCAAAGCTGCTTCATCACTTCAGTGGAAATGCTGATGTATGCAAAAGCTCACTGTGTGCTCTCCCTGCACAGCTGTGAGCTCACATCTTATCTTCCACAATAAAGTCTGCTCACAGCACTGCTCACTGTCTCCATCCAGCACACAGTGAGAGCATGAGGGAGTGAGCAGGTGTGGTCCTGGTACTCCTGTCATGTTGTTGATCAGAGTCCAGTGCAGCACTTTGTTTCACTTTATTTGGACTCGGCTTCAGTTTTTCATCTGGCTCTGAACATCGTGTCATAACTTACATTTGCCTTCAAAAGTGTGGCAGCCGTCTATAACCTGCTCAAAACACACAGCTGCTGTGTGTCCTATCACACACACACATTTACACACAGTGTGTGTCAGCACCAGCTGATGTTCTAAAAATCACATACTCATCCTAAACTCTGTGTGAATGTCCATCAGCACCACTACCATCTGACCGTGGCTCAGAGCCTTCAACACAGGATGTGACATCATCAACAGTGATGACGGCCTCCACAGTAAATATGAGTGAACATGAACAGCTGGGAGCTCAGCTCACTATAAACAGATCAGCTCATGCAGCAGTGACGTGTGCTGAAGGTCAAATCAGTGAATCCTCAGAGGAACAGCAGCTTTCACACATGGACAAAGAGTTTGTGCAACAAGCACAATAGTTACAGATGAGTTTACAGATTTTGTGCTGCTTCATGAATCAAAATTACAGTAAGAATATTTAAACTAGTGACCTGATGCTGTCACATCACAGCCACACAGCACTCTGACTCTCCACTGGGGAACTCTGTGCTACAAACAACATGAAATGGTTGATAAACAGCAGCTCAGCTGGATGGTGGTTTCTCTCTTCTAAGCTTCACATGGAGGAAAATGAATGTGAAGCTTCATCTGTCAGTCTAACCAAATCTCATCATTTCCATTGCTGACCTCAGAGCTTTATCAGCTCTCTGTCCTTGAAGCAACACTTTCATTTGCTTCATCAAACACAGATGTCGCCCATGTTTGAATGTTTTGCTGTTCAGCAGCTGAATGTCTTTATGAACTGTGAGTACTGAGATCTGTCCCACTCACCCAGCCCAGTCTTCCATTTATGTCCTCGTTTACACAGATGTCTTTCAGGTGTTTCAGTGCTCTTTCCATGGAGACACGGAGAAACAGGTGAGAGGAAGCAGAATGAAAGAGAAATACATGATCAGGGTGGATGCAGGACCAAAACGCAGGACTTTCAAACCAACAGGAATTTCAGGAATCAATGTGTTATTTTATTAGGTGGCAATATGTCCTAGTGCAGTCAGACGGGAAAAGCCAGGGTCAAAGGTGAGGCACATCAAGCACAGAATAATAATTTTGTGTTAATCTTAGATGAGTAGTTTTATGGACAAAAACCACCAGGACATCCAATGTCACCTTAGTGCTGGGTATTCCCTGGCCCCATCTCTATATACAGGTGTATAATTATTCTTTCTTTTCTTTCCCCCACAGATTAGGTGTGTTTTATACCTTTTAGTTTGTTTCTTTTGTGTTCCTTTTTCATAGTTTTGTTTGCATGTACTATAAATTTGGAAAAGTACAAAATAAAGTTAAAAAAAATAAAAAAATAGAATTTTTGTCATGTGTTAGAACATTAGATATATTGGAGTGTGTATAATGGTTCATGTGGTAACTGTTCTTAGCGTGCATCCTTTTTTGAACTGGTTTTTATAGGAAATTACCCGACACTGCTAATTCTACAACTACTGCTACCAATAATACTCATGTTAATAAAAAGTAAAATATCAGTAAAACATTAACAGCTCCAGTAATACAGAGGTCTGTCATGCTCATGAGTATCGGTGATTGGCTGCTCTTCCTTTCAGGGTGGTGGCTGCCTCGGGGCGGTGTTTCTGGGGCTGGTACCTGTGAATCATTCTTTAGCTGTCCTGTTACCCTGACACAGAGAATAATGAGAAGTAAACTCGTGATGTCCACACAGTGAAGTTTCTGCTAAATGAAGTCATGTAGTGATCCTGCTGAGCTGCTCTCTTCTCTCACTTCTTCAGATTCTCTTGACACGCACCGAGCTTTTACACATGATACAAAGATATTTCATATGCTGAACAGACTTTATTGAAACAGAGACAATCATCAGAATACAGTGAGACAGAGCTAATCAAACAGATTGATTGTAGGATCAATGATCATTGTTGGAGTCAAAGATCTGAGATCACAGTGGGTGAACATCATTTCAGAAAGGAAAGAAAAACAATCAAACTGGTTAAACAGGAACACCATAGACTCTTTGGTTTCTGCCCAGTGAGCATTCCCAGCTCTGTTACTAAAACGAACTGAAGGTCAGGTACAGCGTATTACCTTTGTTCCCACTGTTGAGGTGTCTTTGTCTAATGAAGACCCTGGGATATCTGTACTGCTCCACAGCTGCTGTGTTGACGATCACAGAAACCGCCCAAATGGGAAGACCGGAGTCTTTCTTGTACCACAGGTACACGTAACTTCCTCCTGCCCCCTTGCTTAGATCAGTAGTTACCCTTGTAAAGCCCATATACTGAAACAACATCTCGTCTATATCATCAGTGGAGATCTGCAGATCTGTGATGGCTCTTTGAGAGTTAGTGGTCTGACGGTACCAGATGAAGACAAAGGATCCTCCTGCGCCTCTGTTGGTATCTTCATCCACTCTGATGTAGCCGTTCTGGAAGTAGTCAGCATCTCCATCATAGTCAGCATTGGCAGTGATGTCACAGATGTAGGTTGGTCTCTCCCTCTTCACCCACAGGTAGATCCATTTTCCTCTAGCTTTCCGGTTCAGATCACAGGCCAGTCTCTCCCATCCAAATGCAAACATCTGGGCTTCCTCTCTTGCTCCTATAGAGACATGAAGGTTCACAATGGGAACATCGTACTCTGACTTACCTCTGTAGTACCACAGGTAGATGTAGTCTCCGCTTGTTCCGGCATTGAGGTTCTTGTTAATCTTCTGGTAACCTGCAGTGATCAGACCCCTGCTCATGCCATCATTGAATGTAAGCTGAATCCTGGTGATTGGTGAGCTGCTGCCTTTTTGTACCAAAGGTAGATGTATTTTCCTTCAGCTCCTTTGTTCAGATCAACATCGATTTTGATGAAACCTTGACTGCTAAGATACGTCTCTTCAGCTTCATCCAGAGACACCTGGAGCTCGGTGATGTACTGGACCACTGATTGTTCCTGCATCAAAGTTAAAAGATTAATAGTAAACAGAAAGATTTAAAATCTGTTTTAAAAGTTTGAAATCAGGAAGGTGCGTGGTAGCTGAAACTGCTGTAGCATTACTACTTTGTCTACTTTTACAGTTTTTTCTGAGATATAATAAAATGACATGATTTTGCTACTAAACGGATCGTTAGTGTTTTTTTAAAGTATAGCTAATTAAACTTGAATTGTTCTGAATGTTTTTGTACTTTATGCTAAAAAGTAAGTTTGACCCCACGTGATGAAATAAATGTGTGAAAAACTGAAAAGCAGCAGAGAGCACATTTTCACACAGACTGGACACAAAAGAGAATATGAAGCATCACCAGAGTGAAGGGAGGTCCGATCAGCAGCAGCAGATAAACCTTCAGCAGAGTCTTCATAGTCTCCATCTCTTCCTCCTTAAACCACAAACACATTAAGGTACCTGTGAATTGAACTACTGATAAAGATTTTATGCTCTCTGCCTCCCCAAAAAACTTGCCTGGGAACACACTGTACAACATGCTGGACCGAGAAATGATTTTTAATTGATCACCTCAAGATGGGTAAAAAAGGGTCATTTTTTGCCAAATTTAAAGGAACATAAAGAGCAAACAGAGATGCTGTGTGAGCAGTTGTATACTTACGTGTGTATAGACAGCGTTTGGCTGAAAGCTGCTGATCGTTCTTTATACACACAACAGCATCAGTACAATTGTGAAATCACCTCTGACGTGCAGTTTCAGCCCTCCTCCTTTCCTGCTTCTCTGCATTCACATGATGATCAACTGAGCTAAACATGAATTTAAAAAAATAATCTGTTGTATATTGATGAATAAAAACACATTTGAGCACTGTGTGGACTGTCAGTAGCTACATGGGGATTAAATATATCAATGAAAAATGAAGGTGAAGTTTGATTTCTCAGAGATATTAATCTGAAATGTTTCTTTTTTTGTTTTTTATCTGAATATCTGTAAAAGTACCTGTTTTCACTGCCAATGCTGACTATGATGGAGATGCTCAGTACTTCTACTTCCAGTGTTTATCTCCTTCAGCAGTGGCGCACTTAAGTTTCCTGTTTTCACAGTGCAGCCTCTGTGGTTTAGGATGTCTTGTATGCCCAACCACACCCCCCGTGTGTTGTTGCTGGACAGGTGGGACTCTATGCTACTTTTATGGTCCGTCTTAGCTTCTTTCAGATCGGGTTGAGCAGACCTGTACAGAACTCAGTCGCCCGACCTGAAGGCAGCATCCCGGGCTTTGAGAAGTGTGCGGATCTGGCTGGTCATCCAGGGTTTCTGGTTTGAGAATCACATAATTATCAATAATTCAAAATAAATTTCATTATAATCCTTTGCCTTCAGTCCCACTAACTGATACAAATGGCCGTTCAAGC